>NC_091154.1:20012147-20163070 GCF_040958095.1 Procambarus clarkii
TGCCGCGAAGAATCGTTTTTTCATCCAAGTACACATTTTACTGTTGCGTTAAACAGCGCCTACAGTTAAGGAATTGCGCCCAGTAAATCCTCCCCGGCCAGGATACGAACCCATGACATAGCGCTCGCGGAACGCCAGGCGAGTGTCTTACCACTACACCACGGAGACTGATAGTCTCCGTGGTGTAGTCTAATAATTATTATTATTATTATTATTATTATTATTATTATTATTATTATTATTATATTATTATTATTATTATTATTATTATTATTATTATTATTATTATTATTATTATTATTATAAGAATATTAGATATTAGGCAGATCATTGATGTATATAAGAAATAGGAGAGGTCCCAAGATGCTGCCCTGTGGCACTCCAACGGTTATTGGTAGAGTGGGAGAGATTATATCATTGATGGCTACACATTGGTGTCTATCACTAAGATAGGATTGGATATAGTTCAGGGCATGGCCTCGGATTCCATAATGCTGGAGTTTACGTAAGAGGTAATTGTGATTAACAGTATCAAAGGCCTTTCTGCGGTCAATGAAGAGTTCAATCGGAAACTCATTTTTGTCAAGGGCAGAGTAGATTACATGAAGGAGATTAATAGTTGAATCATTGGTACTCTTTTGGGACCGGAAGCCAAACTGACAGGGGCTGAGTATGTCGAATTTTATCTCTGGGAATTCTCATTATCTGCTGATATAGACCTGACCAAATGTAAACTGTGTCAACAAAATTATTCGCACACCCTCCGTCACTATGTGATGGAGTGCGAAAAGATACGTGAATTTAGAGACAATTCTATAACCAATGTTCTAGCGATGTGTCAATATTTCATTCAAAATGATCTGCTACCAGAAATTTTAGCCAAATATCCCCAGTTTGCTAACTGTAGGTAGTAACTGAGTGATTGTAACTTAACCACCGCTGCCCACTGGATGGGGGGGCGGTGTGCAGGACAAACATATAAATTTTGTCACTAGCTCTCCACATATGTCAGTTGCTTAATTTAGAACCTGTACTTGAGGTCGATCTCGAACCCATTGTTGATGTGATGACTTATATTGAATTTTGTAACTAGTTCATCAAGATTGTAACTTGCTTAGCTAAATGAATTGTGGGGTTCAGTCCCTGAGCCCATTATGTGCCTCTGTAACCCTTGCCACTACCGCCCACAAGATGGGTATGGGGTGCATAATAAATGAACTAAACTAACTAACTGTCGAACTTTACGAGATAGGAATAGAGCTGTTTGTAGATAATTTTTTCAAATATTTTTGATAGAATTGGTAGGTTTGATATTGGTCTATTGGTAAGGGGAGCTGTTATATTAGTCCATAGGTGATCCAGGGTAGTGGCAGATGTTTGAGTGACTCGGGTAGGTTTGGTGATTGTGGGGATTAGCATACAGGAGTTCATGCTGTTAAGGAAATAGTCAACTTGAGAGCAATTTTGTTGACCCAGGTCAATATTAAAGTCTCCTCCCAGAATGATGTGGTTTTTGTTGAGATTGTTGTTTATAATAAGATTCCTTAGGTTGTCTGAGAAAGAAGCTATGTTAGTATTGGGAAATCTATAGATGGCTCCAATAGTCAAAGAGGATTTAAGGGATTTAATTGTAAACTGAGCAAAAGTATATTCACAGTAGTCATCTCTATCACTAATGACACTGTTGCAGATTAAGGTATTTCGGTAATATATAGTTGTGCTGTCATCAAAGTTGTTCTCCATGACATCAAAGTTATTCTCAGAGTCATCAAAGGTAATCTCTAACTCACCTTTGTTCATCAAAGTTGTCATCTAAGACATCAATGTTGTTCTCTAAGACAACTTCAGACATAAAATATCTCTCCAAAATGTAACTAGTTCAGCTTTTCATATCAAACTTGAACTTCTTTTAAATATAAATCTAACCTAACCTATTCCCCCTCCCCCCTTGTTGTAACTTACCTAATCAAACTTACCTAACATAACCTAACTTATCTATCCTAACCTAACCTAACATAACTAATCTAACCTAATGTAACTTTTCTAACTTATTCTAACCTAACTTAACCTAACCAAACTTAACCTAACCTAACTTAACCTAACTTGCATAACCTAACCTATCCTAATGGAACTAACCTATCCTAACTTAACCTAACCTAATTTAACTTGCATAACCGAATCTATCCTAACCTAACTAATCTAACCTAATCTAATCTAACTTAACCTAACCTAACTTAACTTGCATAACCTAACCTATCTTACTTAACCTAACCTAACTTAACCTAAACTAACTAAACCCAACGTAACCTAACCTAACCTAATGTAACTTAACTTGCATAACATAACCTATCCTAACTTAACTAACCTAACCTAATCTATCCTAACTTAACTAACCTAACCAAACCCAATCCAACCTAACCTAACTTAACCTAACCTAACTTAACCTAACCTAACTTAACCTAACTTAACCTAACCTAACTTAACCTAACCTAACTTAACATAACATACCTATCCTAAGCTAACCTAACTTACCTAACCTAACAATGCAACTTACCTAACCTAACCTTACTTACCTAACCTAACTTAACTTATCCTAACCTAATTTAACTGCATAACCTAACCTAACTTAATGTAACTTACTTAACTTATCCTAACCTATCCTAATTTAATTTGCATAACCTAACCTATCCTAACTTAACTAATCTAACCCTAACTTACCTAACCTAACTGATCCTAACATAACTTACCTATCCCAACCCAACCAAACCTAACCCAACCTAACCTAACCTAACTTAATGTAACTTACTTAACCTAACTTAATGCAACTTACTTAACCTAACTTAACTTATCTAACTGTCACGTGGGGGGTGGTGGGCCGGGGCTCTGCTAACACTTAGCTGCTAGGGGCTCAAAAGGCCCAAATACTCAGCCCCTCCGACTCCCGGGATTCACCGGAGTCTCTTTGGTCACACAAGAGAGGACCAACAATGCCCACCTCCGCAGGTCTTTGCTTCCACCACAAAAGGGGTGCCACTGATTCACCCTGGAAGCCCTTCAGTCAAACACGGGGAAACTGCTGTTAACAGTTCCGGCCTAGACCCGTGGAGGAGTGAAGGAAGACTCAGGCTTACCTTATAACCATAACCTCCCTGAGTCTTGCCTGCCAGACAAAAAAAGGTTGCAGGAACTCCTTTCCCGCCTGTCTTCTCTATCTTCTTCTTAGCAAGGTCGCCAGCTGGGTTATTATACCTGCACCCCAGAATGCAGTTCAGTGGGTGTATTATATATTGTTTGTAGCCAGAAGATTGCTACTCCCATAGATCTGCTACTAGACTGTCGGCCCAGGGTACTCTCCCAGGAAGGTCTGTGTGGCTTTACCTCTCTCTAGCCACTACGTTAATAGTTGCCACCATTCAGGCACCGATACTGATCGGATGGCTAAGGGTACACTTTTATGTAAGTCTGTGCTGTCTTTACCACCCTCCAGGCAATAAGAACTTCTATAGAGAACGTTGTGTCCCCTAGGTGGTACTACGATAACCTTCGTGTATGCTCATAGAGAATTATCATAAATGGAGGCACACTTAAACACAGTGATAAAATGTGTAAATTTACTGATGCAAATTACATGAACACACACACAATCACAAGTAATACATGAATATGGAAATATGGATAATGAGTCTGGAGATCGTCAGCCTCTTTTTCCACGACCTCCAACACTCCTTCAACTGAGCAGAAAGACAGGAGTCCCACACTCTCACAGGAGGGCCTCTTCACCACGTCGGCGCCTCTTCTTCACTGTCCTCTCTGACAGTCCTGGACACAAGCTGCCTTGCAGCCTACTCTACTACTAAAGTATTAATGTCCTGTTGCCACATACATAAGTAAATATTGTGGCCTAACTAGCCTACTCACACAAGGGGTAATGGGAGGGAAAATGATCTACCTTACATTCCTGGCTCACGACGCCTGTCCCTCGATGGTGTGAGGTTCCCACGCTTCCTTGGGTCGATCCTTGACGATCCAGGACGTTCTACAGGTCCTCAGGTGTCGTGGAGCCTTCGCGTCGTCGCCGTTCTAATCCCTGAGATTCAGCTGCCCCAATCCTGGTTCATCGATGGGCGCTGAGCTAATCACTATTTTTCCCACACTCGCCCCTTCCACAAGGCGTTGCTCCTTGTCCTAGGCACGGTGTCGTCCTTCCAAGACCCTCAGTGGATGTGACCCGGTCACAGCTAGGCTTGCCCGCCACACCTTCTCTGACCCTCAACGTCCAACGTCGCCGCTCTGCGTCGTCGCCGAATATTTTCCAAGTTTGGCCCTCTTTCGCTCAATAAACTTGGTTCCTTTTGCTTCCCAGAAGCGCGGGGTCTCCAATATATCCGATGGGCTGCAATAGCCAGCACTAATCCACCAAGAAAGGCTTGTAGAGCCTCTAATCCTGGAGAGCAGACCGAGGTGCGTCCTGTTGCTTCCAAGGTCGGGTCACTTCTGACGTTGGCGCCGCCCAGGGCACTCGGTGACGTCATGGCGGGCCCTGATTTGTCGCCCGCGACCTAAGTCGGCCAATCCGCGATCGGCTAGTGTCCCTTCCAAAAGGTCATATCTGCATTAGGGGATACTCTTTCATTTTATAACAGGGCGCCAATTTCCCTTTATTTACAACTTATAATGTAACTTCCTTCCCTTTATTGGCAGTCGGTCTGGTCGCCACATATATCATTAGACTCCCTGAACCTCAGAGAATCAGTAGGGAGAGCTGATATGACTCTTAAAGCAGGCAAACGAAAGAGATAGGAGAGGGCACCGTAACATAACCTAACCTATCCTAAGATAACTTACCTAACGTAACCTAACCTAATGTAACATATCTAAGAAAACTTGCCCAAACTGATGTAACCTACATTACCAAACCAGACATGACCTAACTTACATAAATATTCCTGCTTGTCTTTTGTGTTTCGTCAATGTCTCATATTCATTTGTTCATTTCAATGGTCAATTTCTCAAATGGTCATTTATGCATTTCAAGGGTTATTTGTTAAAGTTAGGGTATTTTAGCATTTAAAGGGATTTTGTTATATATGTGCATTTACTCATTTCAAGGGTTAATTTCTCAAATGGATGTTTATGCATTTCAAGTGTTATTTGTTAAAGTTAGGGAATTTTAGCATTTAAAGGGTCTTATGTAGGTAAAGGGTCATATGTTAGAAATGTCAGTTTATGAACTTTGTAACATTTTTACTTAAAATTTGTTAGGATGCTCATAAGTTGTATTTATTATGTTTGTTATAATTGTTCTTATTCTTTCCCCATTAACCAAAACTCGTTTTGATCTTAGTGTATTTATTAGGTTTTATATAATTTATTCTGATTCTTTGACCTTTAACCTAACCTTCAGATGTAGTTTATTGTATTGGACGTATTTTGTTGAATATATTATCCTTAACCTAATCTTACAGATATAGTTGTCATTTCTACTTTTTGTATATTTTACCCAAACCCACCTTCCAAACCCGCTTTTACCCAAACCCGCCCAGATAAGTCAGGTTATGTTAGGTAAGTTTGAGTACGTAAGTTACAACAGGGGGGAGGGGAATAAGTTACAATAGGCTAGGTTAGATATATATTTTAAAAGAAGTTCAAGTTTGATATGAAAAGCTGAACTAGTTACATTTTGGAGAGATATTTTATGTCTGAAGTTGTCTTAGAGAACAAAATTGATGTCTTAGAGAACAACTTTGATGAACGAAGATGAGTTAGAGATTTCCTTTGATGACTCTAAGAATAACTTTGATGTCTTAGAGAACAACTTTGATGACTGTGATTACCTTTGATGTTGATGGAGCTGAGAATAACTTTGATGAACGAAGAAGGCTTAAAAAGCTTCTCTGATGAACGAAGGTGAGTTTGAGAATAGCATTTTATGCACGAGGGTGACTTAGAGAACAACTTTGATGACTGATATTAACTTTTTAATGACTCTGAGAGTAACTTTTGAGGACATGAATAGTATTTTGACGTCTTTGAGTGTGTCTTATTGGTGTCTTTGAGTGTATCTTTGATGTGTTTGAGTATGTCGTTGATGTGTTTGAGAGTGTCTTTGGTGTCTTTGAGTGCATTATTAATGTCTTTGATTGTGTCTTTTGATGTATCGAAGAGTAACTTTGGTGTCTCGAAGAGTGTTTTTGATTTCTCGAAGGGTGTCTTTGATGTCTCTGAGTGTCTCCTTGACTATTTTTTTTCTTACTCCACGAAGTATAATTTTAGTTAAGAACAGTGTTGAAAGATTCCCTTTTACTATTTTTGTATTCATAAGAAGTATACTGTTAGTTAAGAAAGTATTAAACTAAGCTACACTTGACAAGAAAAGATGATGAACGTGGCTGTTTTCAGTTGATTGACGAATGATTTAGTTAAGGAACGTTAAGAAAAGAATGTCTTGGTACTTTTGATTTTAAAGAACACGTAGGAGAATACGGCACAGTGAACATATGGGAAACATGACAAAGAACCCAGAAAACATGTAAGAAAAGCTGATGAACACAGTGAACATGTGCTGAATATGAACTTACAGAGAACATGAAAACATGATAAGGAACATAGGGAATACAAAGAATGAATACTGAACATGTGAACAATATGCTAAGAACATTGAGAACATGAATATTGAATATAAAAGTTGTACAGAGAACATGTGATGAACATGAAAACATGATGAAGAATACAGTGAACATACGGGGAAAATGACAAAAATACAGAAAATTGGAGAAAACAGGTGAAAATATGAACTGAACATGCTGTGAACATTTGTAGAACATGGAGTGAACACAGAACACATGGAAAAGAAAGCGAAGAACACGGTGTATATAGAGAAAATATACAAATACAGTAGGATTATTGAAGGTTTGGATAAGTTGGGGAGTTGAGGGAGTTAAGGGAGGGGGGTGGGGTAAGGGATGAAAAAGAAAGGGGGAAAAGTGAAGGGTGTGGGGAGATAAGAGCAAAACGGAGTTGGGGAAGGTAAGGGGGTAAGGGCAGGGGAGGTAGGGATGAGGTGAGGGAGGGAAAAGGTAAAGTGTGATTTATGACCGTGTGATTATTGCTTAGTTGAATAAACAAAAGGTATTGAAGGTAAGGTGTCATCTGATCGTGTGAATTTTATTACTGTGTGATTATTAGCTCGTTAGTAATTATTTACATAGCTGAGTACAAAAAGGGTATTAAAGGACAGGATGTTTACTTTGATAGACTGGAGAGCATCTCTATCTGAATTAAATTTGATGAACTAGAGCGGAGGTTATGAGCTGAAATTCGGTAATTTATTTGTTGATTTATTTTACAGAGGTCTGAAATGTAGCTGGGTTTAAAAGTCTCGGGGGAATTGGGCTGGCAATAAAGAACTTGTACAAATGAACTAAGGCAGGGGACAAGAGCTAGAACTCTGTAATTGCTTTTGATTTATTTTACTACATATGAAATGTAACAGGTTTAAATTTAAAAGGGTTTGGTTAGATACTAAAGAAGATATGAGAGGCAACTAAGGCAGGGGACGAGAGTTGGAGCTCAGTAATTATTTGGCGTTATTTTACTACGTTTGAAATATAACTTTGATATTTTATGGAAATTGTTCAGGTATTAACGAAGATATAAGAGGGGGTTATTGCGGGAACAGGAGCTAGAACTCGGTAATTGTTCGGATCATATTTACTACGTCTGAAATATGACTGTTTAAAATTTTATGGGGATTGAACTTTTAGTAAAGAAGTTATGGGGATAAACTAAGGCGGGGGACAAGAGCTGAGCTCGGTAATTTTTGGAGTTATTGTACTACGTTTGAAATATGACAGTTTAAAATTTCAGGGGGATTAGACTGTTAGTAAAGATGTTTTGTGGTAATGTAAGGTGGGGGACAGGAGCTACAACTTGATTACAAACTTTATTTTATTGACTACGTCTGAAATATGACTGTTTAAAATTGGGCTAAAATTGGGCTTTTAGTAGCGAAACTACATTTATAAATGCGGTGTCTAACGAATTTGGGTTTAAAACGATCTCTGTCAAATTTTTGGTTTCAACTGGACTCTGATAATATTTCAATTTCCTCCATTAGAACTTTTCAAGAATGCAGGTGTAAGTAAAACTGAAATATTTTGGTCTCAAAGTGGACTCTGAATTATTTTGGTCTTAAATTTGACTCTGTTAAATTTGATCCTCAACGGACTGCCTAATTTTCGGTAATGATCTGGACTCTGACTAATTTTCAGCCTTTATGGGACTCTTAAATTTCGGTCTTACAGCTGAACTCTGTCTTATTTTGGTCTGCAACTGGTCTCTGACGAATTTCTGTCTCCAACTTGACTCTGACGAATTTTCGGTCTTTATGGGGACTGAATATTTTTTTGGTATAAACTGGACTCTGATTATTTTTGGGCTTAAACTGGTCTCTGACTATTTTTTGGTCTGAAAATGGTCTCTGTCAAATTTTTGGCAAAACTGGACTCTGCCTAATTTTTATGTCTTCAAACGGACTCTGATAATATTTGAATTTCCTCCATAAGAACTCTTTTAAGAATGCAGGTGTAAGTAAAACTGAAATATTTTGGTCTCAAAGTGGACTCTGAATTATTTCGGCCTTTAAAATGGTCTCTGACTAATTTTGATCTTCAGTTGGACTCTGATTAATTTTGGTCATGAATTGGACTCTGACGAATTTTGGGGCTTAACAGGACTCTGGCTATTTTTCGGTCTTTACTAGACTGGGCGATTTTGGGCATAAACTGAACTTTGATGAAAATTGATCTGAAAATGGTTTCTGAATAATTTAGGTCATTAACTGGACTCTGATTGATTATGGTCTTTTATCTGGTCTCTGACTATTTTCGGATTCTACTGGACTCTGATGAAAATTGGTCTGAAAAATGGACTCTGATTAATTTTCTGTCTTTACTGGACTCTGCTGAATTTTAATGGTCTCTGACTAATTTGGAGTCTATAATAATCTCTGTCTTAATTGGACTCTGAAGAAATTGTCTTCAACTGGTCTCTGAATAATTTTCGGTGTTTAACTGGTCTCTGTTCAATTTCGGTCCTTTTACAGGTGAAACAGCAGTAAATGGATATAAAAACTAAAAGTCATGGATAAGATACCTATTTTCTGTAACAAAACTTCTATAACAATATTCTCTGAAATGGACTTTTTTTTAATAATTGCAGTCTTTAATTCGTAAATAAACTTTTATGATTACACAAACTCTGAAATATTTTCATAAAAATTGAACTCTGAAAAATTTTGAATTTCTCTCATAAGAACTCTTAACATATGAACATATTCTCCAAAAATGGTCTTTGAAAGATTTCGGTCATAAACTCTTAAATAAACTTCTATGACTGTATGAACTCTGAAATATTTTATAAAACTGATCTCTGAAAAAAACTGAATTTTCTCCATAAATCTCTGAAATTATTTTTCTCATAAGAATTCTTCAACTCTAAATCGGAAATTTATAAGGAAACCCGACACCCTAAATGGCCCATCAAAATTTATAAGTATATAATTATATTAATAAATTTAATATATAAGTTTATATAAAATTAAATTTAAATATGATTAATATATAATATATATTATTAATATATAATATAATATATTATTAATATATAATATAATATATTATTAATATATAATATAATATATTATTAATATATAATATATAATATATTTAATATATATTAATATTAATATATCATTTAATATAAATTTGATATATAAGTAATAAAATATAAGAAATGTAATATAAGGAATTTATAAAGTATATAATATAAGTATATAATATAAATTTATATTTTAAACAATGCTGTTTTGTTGACCAAATTGTATTTTTGCTTTTTTTCTGCCATGTCCCCCTCCCCCTTTTCCATTCTTTTTCTTATTTTTTCTTAACACAATTTATACTTTAATCTCAATTAGTATTAAGTTTTAGACTTAGGGGTTTTCCTGGCCCGAAACACTTTGCATAATAGTGGCTTTAGGCATTGTATGTACTAACTCTATCTATAAATCCATCAACTTTTGTGTCTTACCTTGTATGTATGTACCTTACCTGAATAAAAATTTATTTATTTTATTTATTTATTATTTATTTATAAGGAAACCCGACATCCTAAATGGCCCATCAAAAATTAACTGGAACCCCCGACACCCTAAACGGCCCATCGCCCCCCCCCCCCACCAAAAAAAAGGGCCGTTTAAGGTGTCATCCCTACTACTTTCAAGAACTGTAAAAAAAAAATACTATCGCAGGCCCTTCACATTCTGTGGAGACAAAGCCTAGATACTGGCGTTTTCCCTGACATACTAAAAACAGCAGATATAGCACCACTTCATAAAGGAGGAAATACGGAAGAGGCAAAACATTACAGACCGATAGCACTAACATCGCACAATATAAAAATCTTCGAGAGAGTGATAAGAAGTAAGATCACAAAATACATGGAATCACAGCATCTCCATAACCCCGGACAACATGGTTTCAGAACAGGGCGCTCTTGCCTGTCACAGTTGCTGACCACTATGACATGGCACTAGATGCCATGAAGACAAACAAAACGCTGATGTAATTTACACAGACTTTGCAAAAGCGTGTTGACAAATATGACCATGGTGTTATTTCACATAAAATGCGTTCAAAAGAAATTACCGGAAAAATGGGCAGATTTCCTGACTAATAGAACCCAATGTGTAATAGTCAACAAAATAATATCCGGACCATCAACCGTAAAGAGTTCAAGTCCCCCAGGGTACTGTGCTTGCTCCAGTACTTTTTCTCATCCTCATATCGGACATAGGCAAGGACACAATCTATAATACTGTATCATCCTTTGCAGATGACACTAGGATTTCATGAGAGTAGACAACATAGAGGACACGGCAAACCTCCAATCAGATGTAAATCAGGTCTTTCTATAGGCTACAGAAAATAATATGGTGTTTTACGAAGATAAGTTCCAGCTCATGTACTAACAGAAAAAATGAAAATATAAAAACGGAAACCACGTTCAAAACTCAGTCAAATCATAACAGAACGGAAAGGCAATGCAAAGGATTTAGGTGTACGCATGTCGGAAGATCTTACCTTCAAAGAACACAATAAAGTAGCCGTCACAACTGCAAGAAAAATAACAGGTTGGATAACAAGAACTTTTCACACTAGAAATGCTATACCGATGATGACACTTTTCAAGACGCTAGTGCTCTTTAGAATGGAGTACTGCTGCACAATGACAGCTCCCTTCAAAGCTGGAGAAATTGCTGACCTGCAGAGCGTGCAGAGTGTGAGGAGATGGTTCACCAGCTCACTTACAATGGTGCTCTTATGCCTGTGGGAACCAGTTACACTTGTTAAATGTGTGGACTTAAGTGTGGTAACCAGCAACCGAAACATCTAGTGTTTGGGCTCATATGAAAGCCCCAGTCATCAGTAGTCCAGAAATGCCGGGGTAGCACGTCTGTGGACAGTGATAGAGCTGATAGCATCATTCTGTTGTATGGCTTGAAACGAGACTCAAGATTTGCACGGGAAACAAGCCAGGCCGCATGCGTGGGTGAGCTGTGGGCATCCCGCGCTGGCCACTTGAGTCGTCATCATGGAAACAGCCGACATCTTAGTAAACATCTTGAGCCGCCATGTTGGTCGGCCATCTTGTAATTGTCCTAGGGGCCACGGTACACCGTCGCTGATTGGTTGAGAGGTGTAGGCCGCTGTATGCCTTCTTCTCATTGGTTATTTCGAGGAGGACACGGAAATCGCTGGCATTTCTTCCTCCAGCATCATTCTGCTCCAGTCACCACCATACCCGGACGTCTCTCTCTTGCCCATTCGGCCAAATTGGGTAAGACAGCGTCATGGTGACTGTCTCCTCAGCTTCCCCACTACCGCCTCCACCAAGACTGCCAGCTGCACAGTCAGAATCCAGCTGGAGTCATCGTCGAGGGGTAGAATTTATCAAGGGAAAGTGCCAAGCCAGTACGACTATATAGCACTTGGAATGGGATCAGGATAACGATTTGGGATGGGACAGGCCTGATAGTTTTTTGTTATTTGTATACGAGCAGTAACAAACTCGTGAGTCCCAATACCAGTGATTATAGACGTTCAATCCCTGCTAGTGCTCTGTAGCAGTCGATGGGAACGGGGAAATTCGTGCCAAGTGTTATGGGGCAGTTTTCTCATAGAAATTCGTGGAAAATCTCGAGTCAGTGTTTTTGGCGCCAAAGTGTTGGGGGCGCTACGCTTGCTCGGGAAGGGTGGGGAGTGGGGGGAAGTCTCCGCTTAAGCCACTACGCTACCTACACCATCTCTAACCACTGTGAGCCAGCCACCCATTGCAGGGGTGCCTGATGTATGGGAATGGTGTGTGTAAGTCGGCAGTATGAATGAGTAAGTACCTATGTGTGTATTTCTGGTGATTAGGTTAGTCTCTAAAGTTTGAATTCGAAGTCAAGTGTTCCGTCGCATTGTCACTAAGCACCTGTAGAGGTGAAGTGATGTGTGGACGAGGAGATAATCACCCTTGTTGTCATCTTGTCAGTCCAGAGGGACTTACGTCTTGTGTACGCAGACGTACCGTGTGTGTGTGTGTGGGTACACACGGGAACAGAGTATACGTAGATTAGCCAAGGACTGAGAGGATGTCCATGTAATATTTATATTCTATTGTGATAATTCAATCATTTTTGATCGTCCGTGGGAAGGAGTGATATTATTCCATGTGTAGTCTTGCAGGTGTGGAATTCCAGAACTGAGCGCTCAGGTTAGCGTGTGTAACGTCAGTGATTCCTGGCAATGATTATTGTGGAGTGTACCAGAGTGTGGTGTTAATTTCTTGTATTGTTCCCAGGGCCGTGACAAGTGTGATTTATATATATATATTGTGACGATAATCTCCTTCAAGAGATTGAGCCTGCTCTTCCCTCCAAAAATACGTCGATACATCTATATAAAACTACTATGGAAGAAATGTCCAACAACGACAACAACACCAGCAAGGTTTGCCAGAGCGCAAAACGTATGCAGCCAGGAACACCTGCTTCACCTCAAACCGCCAAACTACCTGTCTTGTTGCCGGCTCCTCGCTGATTGGCCGCCGGTCTAGCTGCAACTGCACTCCACCCACCATACTACTTGATGTCTGGGGCTGCCACGACCTCAGTCTTCAGAATATTCAGTGCTTTCATACGGTTAACACTTCTTCCTGGTAGACTAAGCTTTGGCTTACGTGTACGAAGAGAGGTGATAGCTTAAAGCCAATATTCCTGCACCTCTCATTTTATTGTATATTGCACAGCTTGTTATTGCTCACTTGTCTTAACGTAACTTTTCATTTTGTCATTCTTATTATTTTGATTGTTTGATTTTATTATACGAATTTGTATGTCCATTTTATTCATGTTTTGTTTATCTAACGTAATTAAAATTCCATTGTTAAAATTTACTTGTGTTTTGTGTGTCTTCTCCTTACCTTACCACAGACGAAGTTCCAGATTTTCTATTTTTTTTTATTGTATGTGACGAGGCCATACCCCTAGCTTTGAACAGCCGAACACCAACGCGTTACCGTCACATATTATATGGGGGCCTGTCCTAGGAGCTTCACTCAGGTACTGGTGCCAAGTGGTAATTTATGGTAAGCGTATTTAACTTTGTTAACGTAGCTTTTACTATTTTTCATATTCAATTTCATTTTTATATGGTGCGGTGTATTGTGCATTACGAGAGTAACATATGGTGAAGGTGAGACAACTTTGGATTACGTGGTGACTGTAGGCCTCAGTCATACTCTTAATTGGTCATCTCTCCCTCCGTGTTATTACTCGTGTTTACCATCTTTGTCCCTTGGATATTTCTCATTTTTGACAGATCATCATATTGGTACCCTGGTACTGTGGTCTGCCCCGGGTCAAGTGCACCCAATCTTCTGCAATCTGACTGTAGGAGGACAAAGAGGGCCATAGTTCCTCTAGCTCGAACTTTAGTTGCTGAATTGGGACCTCAGCAGCAGTTCTCGTCGCCAGTTGACACCTCGCACCCCTACACGTCAGTCAGAGATGATGATACATACAACGGTAGGGAATTAGCTTACTTTTTCAGAGCACAAAAGTTCGCTAATTCTGTAAGTATCATATTAAATTCAGTAGGAAAAACTTGCTTTATGTCCTATAGAGACTTGGCAAGGTATGCCTACATCCTTGGACTACCAATTTTACTTTTGAGGCAATTAACTGTTTCATTTGTTTTCGAAACTCTGTTTCATTTGTTAGTAGGATTTTCTTGCCCTTATTCTCTTACATGAGTACCGGGTACAAGATTTCCTGCGCCCTTGATTTAAATTAACCATTTAACATCTTGTACTTAACTTTAATTGTTAAAGATCCCACAGGATAGGTACCAGTTGCCACGTTGTCCTGTTTCTGACATTCACTATAACTGAATATTCGTTGTACCTTTATTTGCTAATTTCACCATGTTTCGTCTCCAAGCTTTCCGTGCAGATCCAGCAGGTGCAATAGGGACTTTAGGTCATGCCAAGAAGACTGAATTACAAACTCTTGCACATGAGTATCAACTAACAGTTCCCTACCAAGCCAACAAGAGTGAAATACACAACCTGTTGCTGGATCATTTCTTAGAGCAAGGTAAGATAGACTCTGAAACTCATGAAACTTACTATATTGCAGATAAAACTGATTTGGCAACAATGAAACTCAAATTGGAGCTGGCCAAGATTGAACGTGAGCAGCAAAGGGAAGCCCGCGAACAGCAAAGGGAAGCCCTCGAACAACAAAGAGAAGCGGCTGCCATACGAAAGGACGAACACGAACGAGAAATCGCCCTCAAAGAACGTGAAGCTGCCTTGAGGAGGGAAGAACAAGAACGTGAGGTTGCACTACTCCGTGAGCGGGAACGAGTACAGCTTGAAACCAAACAACGCGAGTTGGAGATGCAACGCGAACATGACAAGCAACAAGCGACTCTGGCTCTAGAGTGTCGTCAACGAGAATACACGTTGGAAACTTCACACCTCGCTCAACGCCAGCAAGCTACTGCCAATCTTCCCGTCAGTTTTAATATATCACATGCAAGTAAGTTAATGCCATCCTTTGTAGAAGCAGAAGTTGATGTGTTTTTTACCACCTTTGAAAACCTTGCTAATCAACTCAGTTGGCCTGTCGACCAATGGGCCACACTTCTCAGAGTCCATCTTACAGGTAGAGCTGCAGTCACACTCAGTACTTTGGCGTCTGAGAATGACTACCACACTCTGAAACAAGCAGTGTTGGACGCCTACCTTCTTTCCACGGAAAGTTATAGAAGGAAATTCCGTGACCACCTGAAGGCAAGTACCACTACCTTCCTCGAGTTTGCTAACACGAAACGGAGGTATTTCATGAAATGGCTGGAAGCAGCACATGTCTCTACTTTTACAGAACTCGTCAACCTGATGCTAGTTGAAGAATTCTTGAGACGTGTGCCGCCTCCTGTCCGCCTCTACTTAGCAGATAAAGAAGAAACCGACTACCTGAAGTGTGCTAAGTCGGCTGACACTTACAGCCTTATCCACCGGCTGACACCCGAACCATCCTCCAGTAAGAAGTCGTGGTCCAGTTTACGAGAAAGTGAGCACCGATCAGGCTGGCTCGAAATTGTACTGCAAGTATTGTAGACTCTATGAGCATACCATAGACAAGTGTGGTAAGTCTCAATACAAGGGAACCACTGACCAACAAAAACCCAAACCAACTCCTCCTAAGTCCGGTAAGCCTGTGATGAATGTTGGTGTTAATGCTAATGATCTTTCTCTTTTCAGTAACCACCTGTACACTGGAACTGTCTCTGCCAACGGTTCAAATCCGGAGGAACGTTTCAAATTGAAGATCTTGAGGGACACAGCGGCTCTTCAATCGATCATCTTGAAGTCGGCTGTGCCCAACATCGCCTACACCGGAGAAACTGTCTTCATCACTGACCTCACTGCTACCACTCCATACCCTCTCGCCAGAGTCCACCTGGATTGTCCCTACGTGAACGGAGAAGTCCAAGTCGCCGTCAGGGAAAAGCCTTTTCCCATGCCTGGATTGCAACTTCTCCTAGGCAACGACTTGGCAGAAGACCTGCAACCGACCAACCTGATCGTCATGGACATAAGAAGGTGACTGCAGAAGGCCTATTGGCCCATACAAGGCAACTGCTATTTAAAACCACCCAATCCCACTCATATTCATGTCCATCCCACTCTTGAAACAATTGAAGGACCCCACCTCCACCACAGTAGGCGGTAATTGGTTCTACAAATCAACAACTCTGTTACCGAACCAGTATTTACCCATTTCTATTATAAATCTAATCTTATCCAATTTTACACCTGGGGACAAACCCCAGGTGTGTACCTCTGTGCCAAGTAACCCTATTCTAGCGTATGTTCCAGCAGAGGTTCAAGAGAGTGATGAAGTTTCTCCTCCGGTTCTCGTGACCACCCGTGCACAAGCCGCACGTCCACAGCCAGCTGACTACTGCTACCGCTGTCCCTCAAGACCCTCAGAAACTACCCCCGCATCTGACCAAGTTGGAGTTCCGTAAGTTGCAGAGGGAAGATCTTACTTTAACACCATTGTTTTTCCAGGCTGAGACTCAACCCGACAGTATTCCTGGGTTCTTCCTAGAGAACGACTTGCTCTACCACAGATATAGACCCAGTAAACTGAAGGAGGAGGACGATTGGGCCAACATCGAACAACTTGTGATTCCTACCAGCCTGCGGCCCACTATTCTACACCTGGCCCACGGAGCACTCTCCCACTACGGCTTCAACAAGACTTACCATGGAATTCGTCAAGACTACTACTGGCCAGGTATGGTAAATAGCGTCAAACAGTACGTAAAACAGTGTCATACATGTCAGATGGCAGGCAAACCGAACATCTCCATTCCCAGAGCGCCACTGATTCCCATACAGGTGCCTGCGGAACCTTTCCACAGACTCATAATAGACTGTGTTGGTCCTTTACCTCGGACCAGTTCAGGTAACGCCTATATCTTAACCATCCTGTGTCCTACCACCAGATTTCCCATAGCAGTTCCAGTGAAGAACATCACGGCTGCTACGGTTGTAAAACATCTATTGAAGATCTTCACTCAATACGGATTTCCCAGGGAGATTCAGAGCGACTGTGGTACCAACTTCACCAGTGATCTCTTCAAAAGGACACTGGAGGAGTTCAACATCAAACAGGTATTGTCCAGCCCCTATCATCCTGCTTCACAGGGTTCTCTTGAACGTAGTCATCAGACTATCAAAGCACTCTTGAAAAAGTTTTGTAGTGAAACCTCTAAGGATTGGGATAAGCAAATCGACCTTATAATGTGTATTTACAGAAGTCTCCCCAATGAGTCCCTAGGAGTATCTCCTTATGAGATGCTCTACGGCCGTAAGTGCCGTACTCCCCTTAAGGCTTTCAAAGACTCTCTCCGAGATGCCACCTTCAGTGAGCATCAGAATGTGCCCCAGTTTCTTCAAAACCTTCAACACATTCTAGAGAGAGTCCACCGTTTTGCCCATGATAATCTATTGAAAGCCCAGGAGAGGATGAAGACTCATTACGACCAGACCAGCAAAGTAAGAAAATTCAAGCCGGGAGACTTCATCCTTGCATACTTTCCTATCCCAGGTTCACCTTTACAAAACAGGTTTTCAGGACCCTACCGCGTCAAAGAGTGCAGAAGCAACAACAACTACGTCATAGAAACTCCAGATAGGCGGCGGAAGACCCAGCTGTGCCACGTCAACCTCCTGAAGCAATATAATGGTACTCCTCCCACTGTCCTGATCTACCTTCTACCTTCACAGAACCCTACCTCCACAGTGAGACCTTCCCAGCTTCTCCTCCCGAAAGCACTGACAAGGAGTCAGCGCTTTCTAATTCCGAAATCCTTAATGATCTTCCCAAATACTTTCAGGATAATAATCGTGCTCCTTTGCCATATTCTAATTCCACTCTCACCTCGTCAGATAAGCCCTTCATCCTCCATGTCGACGCCAGTGGTACCGACGTTGGTGGTGTCGAGATGCAGCAACGAGGCGAGGAGAATACACCTGTCGGCGACTACTGCTACAAGGAACTACGGAACAATTGGCAAGGAACTACTCTTCATCATCCTGAAGCTCCAGCACTTCACTCCACACCTGAAAAGTGCTCAGTCCACCATCAACACGGACCACACCACCCTACACCTCCTGCAGCACGCCCACTTCTCATCTCAACGTCTTCTACTATGGGCTTGATAACTGCAGAAATTCAACCTGGAGACACGCTATACCAAGATTCCGACAACATCTTAGCCCATGATCTCTCCAGAGTTTATGAAGTAGAAGCGACTCCATCTATTACTCCACCACATAACGACGTACTTCTTCCAGAACCGCAGGCTTCGGGGGAGAGTTGTGACGATAAACTCCTTCAAGAGATTGAGCCTGCTCTTCCCTCCAAAAATACGTCGATACATCTATATAAAACTACTATGGAAGAAATGTCCAACAACGACAACAACACCAGCAAGGTTTGCCAGAGCGCAAAACGTATGCAGCCAGGAACACCTGCTTCACCTCAAACCGCCAAACTACCTGTCTTGTTGCCGGCTCCTCGCTGATTGGCCGCCGGTCTAGCTGCAACTGCACTCCACCCACCATACTACTTGATGTCTGGGGCCGCCACGACCTCAGTCTTCAGAATATTCAGTGCTTTCATACGGTTAACACTTCTTCCTGGTAGACTAAGCTTTGGCTTACGTGTACTAAGAGAGGTGATAGCTTAAAGCCAATATTCCTGCACCTCTCATTTTATTGTATATTGCACAGCTTGTTATTGCTCACTTGTCTTAACGTAACTTTTCATTTTGTCATTCTTATTATTTTGATTGTCTGATTTTATTATACGAATTTGTATGTCCATTTTATTCATGTTTTGTTTATCTAACGTAATTAAAATTCCATTGTTAAAATTTACTTGTGTTTTGTGTGTCTTCTCCTTACCTTACCACAGACGAAGTTCCAGATTTTCTATTTTTTTTTATTGTATGTGACGAGGCCATACCCCTAGCTTTGAACAGCCGAACACCAACGCATTACCGTCACAATATATATATATATATATTATATACACACATATACATATAAGACCTGCCTTACCCTATATATCTGTAGGGTAAGGCAGGTCCTAGTCAACAACGGCTTCTCCAATGGTTTCGTTGAAGACATCATAAGAAGGAAGGTGAAACGCCATGCAACCTCTGAAGAGACAACTAACAAAACACCTATACCCCCTATTAGACTATTTTACAGGAACTTCTCTTCCACAGCTCATAAAACGGAGGAAAGGGTCCTGAAAGATATTGTTAATAGAAACGTTATCCCTACAGACAAAAATCAGAAGATACAATTGACGATCTACTATAAAACCAAGAAAACGCCCAACCTACTCATGAGAAACTCTCCAGACACAAAGCAGAACGTTTTAAAAGAGACCAATGTCGTCTATGCCTTCAAATGCCCACTTGGGGGACTGTAAGCCTCAAAGAATTCAGTATATAGGCAAGACAACAACATCTCTTTCCAGGCGATTAACGATGCATAAGCAACAGGGCTCCATTAAGGAACATATAATCTCTTCCCACAACCAGATCATCACTAGAGAAGTCTTAACAAAAAACACGGAAATCATCAATAGATACAGCGATAGCAGGCGGCTTGATATCTGCGAGGCACTACACATTAAAAAGTCGACACCAGCAATCAACAGCCAATTAATGCACAACTATATTCTACCCACTTCAAGACTCCACACCAATATAGAAGCATCAAGAAATATGGGCCAATAGGCCCTTTGCAGTTACTTCCATTCTTCCCTTTAACTTACAAAATATTATACCCATTGTTTCGTGTTCTGTCTTGAGTTGAAAGTTTGTTTTCACCTCATCCAAAAACTGTTGTAACATATCACCTCACCCAAATGCAGGTATAAAATCGAAGCTGTTTAAACTCTGTTTAGTTATAGTTGTGTGTGTGTAAACTAAGGTCTTTGAAAATGTAATAAGTTTTACGAAACACGTTCAAGTGTCGCGTCAGACTAGAAATAAAAATGAATTTTGGAGAATTGATTTTTCAGTTACCATCAACAGTGAAAAGAAATATAAGAAACATTGAGAAAATTCGTGTTAGAATTATTAATCTTACTTTTTCGGTCATATTTAATAATATATGTCTACAGGAAAGACTGCTACCAATATATATATATATATATATATATATATATATATATATATATATATATATATATATATATATATATATATATATATATATATATATATATATATATATATATATATATATATATGTCGTACCTAGTAGCCAGAACTCACTTCTCAGCCTACTATGCAAGGCCCGATTTGCCTAATAAGCCAAGTTTTCCTGAATTAATATATTTTCTCTATTTTTTTTCTTAGGAAATGATAAAGCTACCCATTTCATTACGTATGAGGTCAATTTTTGTTAATTGGAGTTATAATTAAAGTAGATATATGACCGAACCTAACCAACCCTACCTAACCTAACCTAACCTATCTTTATAGGTTAGGTTAGGTTAGGTGGCCGAAAAAGTTAGGTTAGGGTAGGTTAGGTAGGTTAGGTAGTCGAAAAACAATTAATTCATGAAAACTTGGCTTATTAGGCAAATCGGGCCTTGAATAGTAGGCTGAGAACTGCGTTCTGGCTACTAGGTACGACATATATATATATATATATATATATATATATATATATATATATATATATATATATATATATATATATATATATATATATATATATATATATATATATATACACACATATTTGCACAAAGTTTCGAACCTCCATAGTTCATTCTCAAGTGAAAAGAATTTTCAGAACTGGTTGATTTATACCCGCACTGGGTCAGGTGATAAGACAATAAAGGTAAAAACATGGGGGATGAAGCACATAAGAACATAAGAATAGAGGTAACTGCGGAAGGCCTATTGGCCCATACGAGGCATCTCCTCTCTACATACAAAGATTAAACAGGTGTAATTGGCCTGTTATGTTGAACAGTGCTTTCTGTGTTGGCATCGTTATGTTCTGGTCTTGTCCTTACTCTCATGGTGGGTAGAGTAAATAGTTCTGTGATTTGGGTGTTCATGGTAGGTTGTTCTATTCTTATGTGAATTGCTTCAAGAATTTGTAATCTTCTTGCATCTTGGGTTTTGTCTATTATACAGGTATTATTGTTCAACATTTCTCTTGTTAGGGTGATGTCATGGGCTTGTCTCATGTGATTCCTGGAAGCACCGGAAGGAATATGACATGTCAAACGCCTCGTCAGCTTGGTCGACGTCATATCTATGTACTTAGATTGAAGGTTACATCCTTCGTTGGGGCAATTGTACATGTATACAACGCTTGACTGCTGTAGAGGGTTCTCCGTCGGCTTCGGGCTGTTTTTGATAAGGAGTTCAGAAGTCTTCGTGGTTTTGTAGAATATGATCAGGTCTATGTTTTGGTTAGGAGTAGTGCTTTTTACTTCTGTACGGATTATTTCTTTCATTATTCTTTCCTCTTTTATATGTTCACTATGCATGGTTGATTTGTAATATAATTTCATTGGAGGTATTGTGGTTTCTGTTCTAGGTATAGCAGCGTTTATTTCCGCGTTGCTATATCCGTTGTTCACCAATACCTGAGTTACTCTTTCAAACTCTCTACTCACGTTGCTCCATTCGGAGCAGTGGGTAAGCGCTCGACGAATATAAGCATTGAGAACACTGGCTTTGTATCTTTGGAGGCACTCACTTCTACCGTTCAGGCATAATCCTATGTTGGTGGGCTTGGTATATACGTTGGTGCTTAAAGAGGTTCCTGTTTTTGTTATTAGTACATCCAAGAATGCCAGACTGTTATTTTCACTATATTCATGTGTAAATCAGAGAACTGACTATCTCTCTAGATGGCTTTTTAGATCAATTACTTCATCTGAGTCTTTTACTATTACGAATATGTCATCTACATAACGGCAGTATACAGTTGGTTTTTGTCTGCTACTGAAGACCCTATCTTCGATGGTTCCCATATAAAAATTAGCAAATAAAACTCCTAAGGGGGAGCCCATTGCTACTCCGTCTATTTGTAAATACATGTCTCCTTGTGGACTGATGAAAGGGGCTTCCTTTGTACATGCTTCGAGAAGACTCTTCAAGTGTGGCTCAGGTATGTCTAATTTGGGGGTGCTCTCGTCTCTGTATACTCTGTCCAGTATCATTCCTATGGTTGTGTCGACTGGGACGTTGGTAAATAGGGATTCAACGTCCAGGGAAGCGATGATTCCATCGGGCTGAGTAGATTTGATTAATTCTAGGAAATCTGATGATTGTTGACTATACTTGCTTGGAGAGTATGGAGTTAGGAGTTCGTTAAGTCTTTTTGCCAGGTGATAGGTTTGAGTTGGTATTTGACTGATTATTGGGCGTAGTGGGTTACCTGGTTTGTGTGTCTTAACATTGCCATAAGCATATCTTAAGCCATAGTCGCCTACGAGTTTAGTAAAATGCACACTACCTTTCTTTGCGTTGATTGCAGTAATTGTTTTGTTTACTTTGCGTTTAAGTTTACTTTGCGTTTATATATATATATATATATATATATATATATATATATATATATATATATATATATATATATATATATATATATATATATATATATGTCGTACCTAGTAGCCAGAACGCACTTGTCAGCCTACTATGCAAGGCCAATTTTGCCTAATAAGCCAAGTTTTCCTGAATTAATATATTTTCTCAAATTTTTTTCTTATGAAAAGATAAAGCTACCCATTTCATTATGTATGAGGTCAATTTTTTTTTATTGTAGTTAAAATTAAGGTAGATATATGACCGAACCTAACCAACCCTACCTAACCTAACCTAACCTATCTTTATAGGTTAGGTTAGGTTAGGTAGCCAAAAAAGTTAGGTTAGGTTAGGTTAGGTAGGTTAGGTCGTCGAAAAACAATTAATTCATGAAAACTTGGCTTACTAGGCAAATCGGGCCTTGCATAGTAGGCTGAGAAGTGAGTTCTGGCTACTAGGTACGACATATATATATATATATATATATATATATATATATATATATATATATATATATATATATATATATATATATATATATATATATATATATATATATATATATATATCGTACCTAGTAGCCAGAACGCACGTCTCAGCCTACTATGCAAGGCCCGATTTGCCTAATAAGCCAAGTTTTCATGAAATAATTGTTTTTCGACTACCTAACCTACCTAACCTAACCTAACCTAACTTTTTCCGCTACCTAACCGAACCTAACCTATAGAGATAGGTTAGGTTAGGTTAGGTAGGGTTGGTTAGGTTCGGTCATATATCTACGTTAATTTTTACTCCAATAAAAAAAAATTGACCTCATACATAATAAAATGGGTAGCTTTATCATTTCATAAGAAAAAAATTAGAGAAAATACATTAATTCAGGAAAACTTGGCTTATTAGGCAAATCAGGCCTTGCATAGTAGGCTCAGAAGTGCGTTCTGGCTACTAGGTACAATATATATATATATATATATATATATATATATATATATATATATATATATATATATATATAGACATATGTCGTACCTAATAGCCAGAACGCACTTCTCAGCCTACTATGCAAGGCCCGATTTGCCTAATAAGCCAAGTTTTCATGAATTAATTGTTTTTCGACTACCTAACCTACCTAACCTAACCTAACCTAACTTTTTCGGCTACCTAACCAAACCTAACCTATAAAGATAGGGTAGGTTAGGTTAGGTAGGGTTGGTTAGGTTCGGTCATATATCTACGTTAATTTTAACTCCAATAAAAAAAAATGACCTCATACATAATGAAATGGGTAGCTTTATCATTTCATAAGAAAAAAATTAGAAAAAATATATTAATTCAGGAAAACTTGGCTTATTAGGCAAATCGGGCCTTGAATAGTAGGCCAAAAAGTGAGTTCTGGCTACTAGGTACGACATATATATATATATATATATATATATATATATATATATATATATATATATATATATATATATATATGTCGTACCTAATAGCCAGAACGCACTTCTCAGCCTACTATTCAAGGCCCGATTTGCCTAATAAGCCAAGTTTTCATGAATTAATGTTTTTTCGTCTACCTAACCTACCTAACCTAACCTAACCTAGCTTTTTTTGGCTACCTAACCTAACCTTACATATAAATATAGGTTAGGTTAGGTTAGGTAGGGTTGGTTAGGTTCGGTCATATATCTACGTTAATTTTAACTCCAATAAAAAAAAATTGACCTCATACATAGAGAAAAGGGTTGCTTTATCATTTCATAAGAAAAAAATTATAGTAAATATATTAATTCAGGAAAACTTGGCTTATTAGGCAAATCGGGCCTTGAATAGTAGGCTGAGAAGTGAGTTCTGGCTACTAGGTACGACATATATATATATATATATATATATATATGTCGTACCTAGTAGCCAGAACGCACTTTTCAGCCTACTATGCAAGGCCCGATTTGCCTAATAAGCCAAGTTTTCATGAATTAATTGTTTTTCGACTACCTAACCTAACCTAACCTAACTTTTTCGGCTACCTAACCTAACCTAACCTATAGAGATAGGTTAGGTTAGGTTAGGTAGGGTTGGTTAGGTTCGGTCATATATCTACGTTAATTTTAACTCCAATAAATAAAAATTGACCTCATACATAATGAAATGGGTAGCTTTATCATTTCATAAAAAAAGAATTAGAGAAAATATATTAATTCAGGAAAACTTGGCTTATCAGGCAAATCGGGCCTTGCATAGTTGGCCAAAAAGTGAGTTCTGGCTACTAGGTACGACATATATATATATATATATATATATATATATATATATATATATATATATATATATATATATATATATATATATATATATATATATATATATATATATATATATATTTATATATATATATATATATATATATATATATATATATATATATATATATATATATATATATATATATATATATATATATATATATTAGTATATTTTGGTAGCAGTCTTTCCTGTAGACATATATTATTAAATATGACCGAAAAAGTAAGATTAATAATTCTAACACGAATTTTCTCAATCTTTCGTACATTACGCTTCACTGTTGGAGGTAAATCAAAAATCAATTCTCCAAAATTCATTTTTATTTCTAGTCTGACGCGACACGGGCGCGTTTCGTAAAACTTATTACATTTTCAAAGACTTTAGTTCACAAACACACAACTGAATAGAACTTACGTATCTCCGATTTTATATCTACATTTGAGTGAGGTGGAAGGGGTGATGTGGCATTAACACAAGACAGAACAAAATGTGGTATTAATAGGGTATTAATTTCATCAACACAAGACAGAACAAGAGTATTAATAGGGTATTAATTTCATCAACACAAGACAGAACACGAAACAATGGATATTGAATAGAAGTGTTTGTAGAAAGCCTATTGGTCCATATTTCTTGATGCTTCTATATTGGAGCGGAGTCTTGAGGTGGGTAGAATATAGTTGTGCAATAATTGGCTGTTGATTGCTGGTGTTGACTTCTTGATGTGTAGTGCCTCGCAAACGTCAAGCCGCCTGCTATCGCTGTATCTATCGATAGCAATAGCAGGCGGCTTGACGTTTGCGAGGCACTACACATCAAGAAGTCAACACCAGCAATCAACAGCCAATTATTGCACAACTATATTCTACCCACCTCAAGACTCCGCTCCAATATAGAAGCATCAAGAAATATGGACTAATAGGCTTTCTACAAACACTTCTATTCAATATCCATTGTTTCGTGTTCTGTCTTGTGTTGATGAAATTAATACCCTATTAATACTCTTGTTCTCTCTTGTGTTGATGAAATTAATACCCTATTAATACCACATTTTGTTCTGTCTTGTGTTGATGAAATTAATACCCTATTAATACCACATTTTGTTCTGTCTTGTGTTAATGCCACATCACCCCTTCCACCTCACTCAAATGTAGATATAAAATCGGAGATACGTAATTCAGTTGTGTGTTTGTGAACTAAAGTCTTTGAAAATGTAATAAGTTTTACGAAACGCGCCCGTGTCGCGTCAGACTAGAAATAAAAATGAATTTTGGAGAATTGATTTTTGATTTACCTCCAACAGTGAAGCGTAATGTACGAAAGATTGAGAAAATTCGTGTTAGAATTATTAATCTTACTTTTTCGGTCATATTTAATAATATATATATATATATATATATATATATATATATATATATATATATATATATATATATATATATATATATATATATATATATATATATATATATGTCGTACCTAGTAGCCAGAACTCAATTCTCAGCCAACTATGCAAGGCCCGATTTGCCTAATAAGCCAAGTTTTCCTGAATTAATATATTTTCTCTAATTTTTTTTTTATGAAATGATAAAGCTACCCATTTCATTATGTATGAGGTCATTTTATTTTTATGGGAGTTAAAATTAACGTATATATATGACTGAACCTAACCAACCCTACCTAACCTAACCTAACCTATCTTTATAGGTTAGCTTAGGTTAGGAAGCCGAAAGAGTTAGGTTAGGTTAGGTAGGTTAGGTAGTCGAAAAAACATTAATTCATGAAAACTTGGCTTATTTGGCAAATCGGGCCTTGCATAGTAGGCTGAGAAGTGCGTTCTGGCTACTAGGTACGACATATATATATATATATATATATATATATATATATATATATATATATATATATATATATATATATATATATATATATATATATATACGTATATATATGTATATATATATACAACATTATATGGAGGACCTATGGCAATTCCACGACCAAGAGATGGCTTCCTGAACCTTGCAGGAATTAACCTCACTGAGGACCAAGTCACTCTCCTAAATCTGGGCATAAACTGTCATGTTATGTCCAGACCGAGTGAGATGGCCCGGAAAGTAGAGTTGGAAATTCTGTTGGACGACATATTCGACCTCGAGACACAAAAGAAGGTCACTACCAAAGATACCTTACAAGCAGAACTTATTGCAGAAGGAGGAAAGAATCGAGGCAACTACAGAAGCACCATACTGTCCCCCGAGCTTAAAGCGGCAGCTAAAAGCCTTCGTGAGAACAAGGAGATAGTTGTCAGGAGAGGTGACAAGTCGCCAATATATGTCATTCTTAAAAAAGACGAATATCTGGCGAAAATGAACATCACACTCTCTGACCAAACTAAGTTCCAAAGGGTAACGAAGGACACTACAGCCGAATTAAAAGCAAAGGTCAACAAACTGATCGAAACTGTGAACGCCAAGAAATCCGGACTCCACCTGCCAAAGATCATTGGGGAATATAAACCTGGATATGCGTATGGAAATGTCAAGACGCACAAGCCTGGAAACCCACTTCGGCCAATCATTAGCCAGATACCCACACCCACGTACAGACTGGCGAAGCGACTCAACGGCCTGCTGACTCCTTATGTTCCTTGCGCCTTCAGCCTGAAGTCTCCAAAGGAATTTGTTGACTTACTGCGGGGCACACGGGCCACAGGGATAAGAGCCTCGTTGGACGTAGAATCGCTATTTACCAACGTACCTGTGGACGAGACAATCGGAATGATAGCCGACAGAGTGTATCGTGATCCAGCCTGTACTCCTCTTGACATACCAGAAAATATTCTGAGGAAACTACTCCAAGCTTGTACTAAAGAGGCACCCTTCTTGAGCCCGGATGGGCACATGTATAAGCAAGTAGATGGGGTCGCCATGGGTTCTCCCCTAGGTGTCCTGTTTGCAAACTTCTACATGGGTACCATCGAGCAAAAAGTCTTAGTCGACATGAACTTGAAACCGGCCATATACTGCAGGTATGTTGACGACATTTTTACACAGGTACCTGATGTCAGACATCTGCAGGAGCTGAAGGAGGCATTTGAGCAGAGTTCCGTGCTGCGTTTCACTTACGAGATGGAAAAGGATGGGAAGCTGCCCTTTCTAGATGTAACAGTCATGGAAAAGGGCGGAGGTTTCCACACTGCAGTCTACACTAAGGAAACAAACATAGGAATGTGCCTAAATGCCAACAGCGACTGCCCAGACAGGTACAAGAGGAGTGTTGTTAACGCATATGTCGACCGTGCTCTCAGCCACAGCTCAGAATGGAAGCAAGTCGACGAAGAACTCTGTAGGGTAAGGCAGGTCCTAGTCAATAATGGCTTCTCCAATGGTTTCGTCGAAGACATCATAAGAAGGAAAGTGAAAAGCCATGCAACCTCTGAAGAGACAACTAACACAACACCTATACCCCCTATTAGACTATTTTACAGGAACTTCTTTTCCACAGCTCATAAAACGGAGGAAAGGGTCCTGAAAGATATTGTTAATAGAAACGTTATCCCTACAGACAAAAATCAGAGGATACAACTGACGATTTACTATAAAACTAGAAAAACGGCCAGCTAGCCTACTCATGAGAAACTCTCCAGACACAAAACAGAACGCTTTAAAAGAGACTAACGTCGTCTATGCCTTCAAATGCCCACTTGGGGACTGTAAGCTCCAAAAAACCCAGTATATAGGCAAGACAACAACATCTCTTTCTAGGCGTTTAACGATGCATAAGCAACAGGGCTCCATTAAGGAACATATAATCTCTTCCCACAACCAAACCATCGCCAGAGAAATCCTAGTAAACAACACAGAAATCATCGATAGATACAGCGATAGCAGGCGGCTTGACGTTTGCGAGGCACTACACATCAAGAAGTCAACACCAGCAATCAACAGCCAATTATTGCACAACTATATTCTACCCACCTCAAGACTCCGCTCCAATATAGAAGCATCAAGAAATATGGACCAATAGGCTTTCTACAAACACTTCTATTCAATATCCATTGTTTCGTGTTCTGTCTTGTGTTGATGAAATTAATACCCTATTAATACTCTTGTTCTGTCTTGTGTTGATGAAATTAATACCCTATTAATACCACATTTTGTTCTGTCTTGTGTTAATGCCACATCACCCCTTCCACCTCACTCAAATGTAGATATAAAATCGTAATCGATGCGTAAGTTCTATTCAGTTGTGTATTTGTGAACTAAAGTCTTTGAAAATGTAATAAGTTTTACGAAACGCGCTCGTGTCGCGTCAGACTAGAAATAAAAATGAATTTTGGAGAATTGATTTTTGATTTACCTCCAACAGTGAAGCGAAATGTACGAAAGATTGAGAAAATTCGTGTTAGAATTATTAATCTTACTTTTTCGGTCATATTTAATAATATATGTCTACAGGAAACACTGCTACCAAAATATACTAATATATATATATATATATATATATATATATATATATATATATATATATATATATATATATGTCGTACCTAGTAGCCAGAACTCACTTCTCAGCCTACTATTCAAGGCCCGATTTGCCTAATAAGCCAAGTTTTCCTGAATTAATATATTTACTATAATTTTTTTCTTATGAAATGATAAAGCAACCCTTTTCACTATGTATGAGGTCAATTATTTTTTATTGGAGTTAAAACTAACGTAGATATATGACCGAACCTAACCAACCCTACCTAACCTAACCTAACCTATATATATAGGTAAGGTTAGGTTAGGTAGCCAAAAAAAGCTAGGTTAGGTTAGGTTAGGTAGGTTAGGCAGACGAAAAAACATTAATTCATGAAAACTTGGCTTATTAGGCAAATCGGGCCTTGCATAGTAGGCTGAGAAGTGAGTTCTGGCTACTAGGTACGACATATATATATATATATATATATATATATATATATATGTCATACCTAGTAGCCAGAACTCACTTCTCAGCCTACTATGCGAGGCCCGATTTGCCTAATAAGCCAAGTTTTACTGAAATAATATATTTTCTCTAATTTTTTTCTTATGAAATGATAAAGCTACCCATTTCATTATGTATGAGGTCAATTTTTTTTTATTGGAGTTAAAATTAACATAGATATATGACCGAACCTAATCAACCCTACCTAACCTAACCTAACCTATCTTTATAGGTTAGGTTAGGTTAGGTAGCCGAAAACGTTAGGTTAGGTTAGGTTAGGTAGGTTAGGTTGTCGAAAAAACATTAATTCATGAAAACTAGGCTTATTAGGCAAATTAGGCCTTGCATAGTAGGCTGAGAAGTGAGTTCTGGCTACTAGGTACGACATATATATATATATATATATATATATATATATATATATATATATATATATATATATATATATATATATATATATATATATATATATATATATATATATATATATATATATATAACTGAAAACTCACACCCCAGAAGTGACTCGAACCCATACTCCCAGATGCCACGCAACTGGTATGTACAAGACGCCTTAATCCACTTGACCATCACGACCGGACAAAATGAGGCGATAGCCGAGGCTATTTGAACCACCCCACCGCCGGCACTCGGATAGTAATCTTGGGCATAGCATTTTACCAAATCACCTCATTCTTTGGGGCACACGTGAGGAACACAAATGCGAACAAGCCTGAATGGTCCCCAGGACAATATGCAACTGAAAACTCACACCCCAGAAGTGACTCGAACCCATACTCCCAGATGCCACGCAACTGGTATGTACAAGACGCCTTAATCCACTTGACCATCACGACCGGACAAAATGAGGCGATAGCCGAGGCTATTTGAACCACCCCACCGCCGGCACTCGGATAGTAATCTTGGGCATAGCATTTTACCAAATCACCTCATTCTTTGGGGCACACGTGAGGAACACAAATGCGAACAAGCCTGAATGGTCCCCAGGACAATATGCAACTGAAAACTCACACCCCAGAAGTGACTCGAACCCATACTCCCAGATGCCACGCAACTGGTATGTACAAGACGCCTTAATCCACTTGACCATCACGACCGGACAAAATGAGGCGATAGCCGAGGCTATTTGAACCACCCCACCGCCGGCACTCGGATAGTAATCTTGGGCATAGCATTTTACCAAATCACCTCATTCTTTGGGGCACACGTGAGGAACACAAATGCGAACAAGCCTGAATGGTCCCCAGGACAATATGCAACTGAAAACTCACACCCCAGAAGAGACTCGAACCCATACTCCCAGATGCCACGCAACTGGTATGTACAAGACGCCTTAATCCACTTGACCATCACGACCAGACAAAATGAGGCGATAGCCGAGGCTATTTGAACCACCCCACCGCCGGCACTCGGATAGTAATCTTGGGCATAGCATTTTACCAAATCACCTCATTCTTTGGGGCACACGTGAGGAACACAAATGCGAACAAGCCTGAATGGTCCCCAGGACAATATGCAACTGAAAACTCACACCCCAGAAATGACTCGAACCCATACTCCCAGATGCCACGCAACTGGTATGTACAAGACGCCTTAATCCACTTGACCATCACGACCGGACAAAATGAGGCGATAGCCGAGGCTATTTGAACCACCCCACCGCCGGCACTCGGATAGTAATCTTGGGCATAGCATTTTACCAAATCACCTCATTCTTTGGGGCACACGTGAGGAACACAAATGCGAACAAGCCTGAATGGTCCCCAGGACAATATGCAACTGAAAACTCACACCCCAGAAGTGACTCGAACCCATACTCCCAGATGCCACGCAACTGGTATGTACAAGACGCCTTAATCCACTTGACCATCACGACCGGACAAAATGAGGCGATAGCCGAGGCTATTTGAACCACCCCACCGCCGGCACTCGGATAGTAATCTTGGGCATAGCATTTTACCAAATCACCTCATTCTTTGGGGCACACGTGAGGAACACAAATGCGAACAAGCCTGAATGGTCCCCAGGACAATATGCAACTGAAAACTCACACCCCAGAAGTGACTCGAACCCATACTCCCAGATGCCACGCAACTGGTATGTACAAGACGCCTTAATCCACTTGACCATCACGACCGGACAAAATGAGGCGATAGCCGAGGCTATTTGAACCACCCCACCGCCGGCACTCGGATAGTAATCTTGGGCATAGCCTCGGCTATCGCCTCATTTTGTCCGGTCGTGATGGTCAAGTGGATTAAGGCGTCTTGTACATACCAGTTGCGTGGCATCTGGGAGTATGGGTTCGAGTCACTTCTGGGGTGTGAGTTTTCAGTTGCATATTGTCCTGGGGACCATTCAGGCTTGTTCGCATTTGTGTTCCTCACGTGTGCCCCAAAGAATGAGGTGATTTGGTAAAATGCTATGCCCAAGATTACTATCCGAGTGCCGGCGGTGGGGTGGTTCAAATAGCCTCGGCTATCGCCTCATTTTGTCCGGTCGTGATGGTCAAGTGGATTAAGGCGTCTTGTACATACCAGTTGCGTGGCATCTGGGAGTATGGGTTCGAGTCACTTCTGGGGTGTGAGTTTTCAGTTGCATATTGTCCTGGGGACCATTCAGGCTTGTTCGCATTTGTGTTCCTCACGTGTGCCCCAAAGAATGAGGTGATTTGGTAAAATGCTATGCCCAAGATTACTATCCGAGTGCCGGCGGTGGGGTGGTTCAAATAGCCTCGGCTATCGCCTCATTTTGTCCGGTCGTGATGGTCAAGTGGATTAAGGCGTCTTGTACATACCAGTTGCGTGGCATCTGGGAGTATGGGTTCGAGTCACTTCTGGGGTGTGAGTTTTCAGTTGCATATTGTCCTGGGGACCATTCAGGCTTGTTCGCATTTGTGTTCCTCACGTGTGCCCCAAAGAATGAGGTGATTTGGTAAAATGCTATGCCCAAGATTACTATCTGAGTGCCGGCGGTGGGGTGGTTCAAATAGCCTCGGCTATCGCCTCATTTTGTCCGGTCGTGATGGTCAAGTGGATTAAGGCGTCTTGTACATACCAGTTGCGTGGCATCTGGGAGTATGGGTTCGAGTCACTTCTGGGGTGTGAGTTTTCAGATGCATATTGTCCTGGGGACCATTCAGGTTTGTTCGCATATATATATATATATATATATATATATATATATATATATATATATATATATATATATATATATATATATATATATATATATATATATATATATATATATATATATATATGTCGTACCTAGTAGCCAGAACTCACTTCTGAGCCTACTATGCAAGGCCCGATTTGCCTAATAAGCCAAGTTTTCATGAATTAATTGCTTTTCGACTACCTAACCTACCTAACCTAACCTAACCTAACTTTTTCGGCTACCTAACCTAACCTAACCTATAAAGATAGGTTAGGTTAGGTTAGGTAGGGTTGGTTCGGTTCGGTCATATATCTACGTAAATTTTAACTCCAATAAAAAAAAATTTACCTCATACATAATGAAATGGGTAGCTTTATCATTTCATAAGAAAAAAATTAGAGAAAATATATTAATTCATGAAAACTTGGCTTATTAGGCAAATCGGGCCTTGCATTGTAGGCTGAAAAGTGAGTTCTGGCTACTAGGTACGACATATATATATATATATATATATATATATATATATATATATATGTCGTACCTAGTAGCCAGAACTCACTTCTCAGCCTACTATTCAAGGCCCGATTTGCCTAATAAGCCAAGTTTTCCTGAATTAATATATTTACTATAATATTTTTCTTATGAAATGATAAAGCAACCCTTTTCTCTATGTATGAGGTCAATTTTTTGTTATTGGAGTTAAAATTAACGTAGATATATGACCGAACCTAACCAACCCTACCTAACCTAACCTAACCTATATTTATAGGTAAGGTTAGGTTAGGTAGCCAAAAAAAGCTAGGTTAGGTTAGGTTAGGTAGGTTAGGTAGACGAAAAAACATTAATTCATGAAAACTTGGCTTATTAGGCAAATCGGGCCTTGAATAGTAGGCTGAGAAGTGCGTTCTGGCTATTAGGTACGACATATATATATATATATATATATATATATATATATATATATATATATATATATATATATATATATATATATATATATATATGTCGTACCTAGTAGCCAGAACGCACTTCTCAGCCTACTATGCAAGGCCCGATTTGCCTAATAAGCCAAGTTTTCATGAATTAATGTTTTTTCGACTACCAAACCTACCTAAACTAACCTAACCTAACTTTTTTCAGCTACCTAACCTAACCTAACCTATAAAGATAGGTGAGGTTAGGTTAGGTAGGGTTGGTTAGGTTCAGTCATATATCTACGTTAATTTTAACTCCAATAAAAAAAAATTGACCTCATACATAATGAAATTGTTTCAGCGTTTCTGCCCGAAACGCTGCGCGTGCTAGTGGCTTTACAAGACTGTATTTACCATATTTGTATCCTCACATTCCTTATGTACATTCTTGTATATGCATAAATAAATAAATAAAATGGGTAGCTTTCTCATTTCATAAGAACAAATTTGGAGAAAATATATTAATTCAGGAAAACTTGGCTTATTAGGCAAATCGAGCCTTGCATAGTAGGCTGAAAAGTGCGTTCTGGCTACTAGGTACGACATATATATATATATATATATATATATATATATATATATATATATATATATATATATATATATATATATATATATATATATATACTTGCTTAAACCACAAGTGAAGATTAACAATCTTTGGACAACACCCACCAGTGGGCCTCGAACCCAGAAAGCACAACTACCTTCCAGTAGCTGCCATAACTAGTACGCCTTAACCCACTACACCATCAGACCCTTAAAAGAAGTAGAGACTTCGAGATATATATACACCTCAAATATCTCCACCTCCCAAGGGCACTAGATAAGTGAGAGGTTACTATGCGTTTTTCATCAAGCCACTGTTAATGTGGGAGAACTCGTGTCCATGCTATAAGCCTATACTTGCTTAAACCACAAGTGAAGATTAACAATCTTTGGACAACACCCACCAGTGGGCCTCGAACCCAGAAAGCACAACTACCTTCCAGGTATAGGCTTATAGCATGGACACGAGTTCTCTCACATTAACAGTGGCTTGATGAAAAACGCATAGTAACCTCTCACTTGTTTAGTGCCCTTGGGAGGTGGAGATATTTGAGGTGTATATATATCTCGAAGTCTCTACTTCTTTTAAGGGTCTGATGGTGTAGTGGGTTAAGGCGTACTAGTTATGGCAGCTACTGGAAGGTAGTTGTGCTTTCTGGGTTTGAGGCCCACTGGTGGGTGTTGTCCAAAGATTATATATATATATATATATATATATATATATATATATATATATATATAACTGAAAACTCACACCCCAGAAGTGACTCGAACCCATACTCCCACAACTGGTATGTACAGGGACGCCTTAATCCGCTTGACCATCACGACCGGACATAAGGAAGTGATAGCCGAGGCTATATGAACCACTTCCCCGCCGGCACTCGGATGGTAATCTTGGGCATAGCATTTTATCAAATCACCTCATTCTTTGGGGCACACGTGAGGAACACAAATGCAAACAAGCCTGAATGGTCCCCAGGACTATATACAACTGAAAACTCACACCCCAGAAGTGACTCGAACCCATACTCCCACAACTGGTATGTACAGGGACGCCTTAATCCGCTTGACCATCACGACCGGACATAAGGAAGTGATAGCCGAGGCTATATGAACCACTTCCCCGCCGGCACTCGGATGGTAATCTTGGGCATAGCATTTTATCAAATCACCTCATTCTTTGGGGCACACGTGAGGAACACAAATGCAAACAAGCCTGAATGGTCCCCAGGACTATATACAACTGAAAACTCACACCCCAGAAGTGACTCGAACCCATACTCCCACAACTGGTATGTACAGGGACGCCTTAATCCGCTTGACCATCACGACCGGACATAAGGAAGTGATAGCCGAGGCTATATGAACCACTTCCCCGCCGGCACTCGGATTACCATCCGAGTGCCGGCGGGGAAGTGGTTCATATAGCCTCGGCTATCACTTCCTTATGTCCGGTCGTGATGGTCAAGCGGATTAAGGCGTCCCTGTACATACCAGTTGTGGGAGTATGGGTTCGAGTCACTTCTGGGGTGTGAGTTTTCAGTTGTATATAGTCCTGGGGACCATTCAGGCTTGTTTGCATTTGTGTTCCTCACGTGTGCCCCAAAGAATGAGGTGATTTGATAAAATGCTATGCCCAAGATTACCATCCGAGTGCCGGCGGGGAAGTGGTTCATATAGCCTCGGCTATCACTTCCTTATGTCCGGTCGTGATGGTCAAGCGGATTAAGGCGTCCCTGTACATACCAGTTGTGGGAGTATGGGTTCGAGTCACTTCTGGGGTGTGAGTTTTCAGTTGTATATAGTCCTGGGGACCATTCAGGCTTGTTTGCATTTGTGTTCCTCACGTGTGCCCCAAAGAATGAGGTGATTTGATAAAATGCTATGCCCAAGTTTACCATCCGAGTGCCGGCGGGGAAGTGGTTCATATAGCCTCGGCTATCACTTCCTTATGTCCGGTCGTGATGGTCAAGCGGATTAAGGCGTCCCTGTACATACCAGTTGTGGGAGTATGGGTTCGAGTCACTTCTGGGGTGTGAGTTTTCAGTTGTATATAGTCCTGGGGACCATTCAGGCTTGTTTGCATATATATATATATATATATATATATATATATATATATATATATATATATATATATATATATATATATATATATATATATATATGGTTGCAGTATTAACGTAATTTTGGTAGAATTTGGTGAGTGACGAGGCTGTCTGCAGTGACAGCCGTCGCTCTGTCGAGTAACGTAACTCTCGAGAGTGTTTATCGACATGCGTGATCGATAAATCACTCACCCATGTGATTTAAGGAGTGCGAGATCTTCTTAGTGTTCCCAGTAACGTTTGATAGCTGTAGGCTACATGTGTCAGCAGTAATTATATATATATGATCGTAGTGTCACGGTGCCCAGTGTTATTGTGTTATTTACTGTGTGGAGATTGCAATGTTTGGGACCTATGTTCTAAGTGGAAATGAGAGCACTGGTGTTATTTGCAACAGTAAGTGTTGTGCAGTATTCTAATACTTGGAAATTAGAGTACTTGCCGTGTGTGTTATTGCAAAGGGGTTGTCATTTATGGTGATTGTTGCTAGTGTTGAGCAATCACCGTATGTGATTACAGTTCAGTAAAGTCATTGTGGGGGCAGTGTTCTAGAGGGTTCATGTCCTGTATGTTATTTTACTAGGTTCTGCAGTCTTGTCATTGCAACCGGATTGTAACGTAAATCACTGTGATTTGTTAGTGTGATTTGTCATTGTCGTGGGGGAACTCGGCTGTAGACGAGTACTTGGGTACACATATATTCTCCTGGTTATCTGGTAGGACATCGAAGTCCAGTATTCAGTGAGGTGATTGTGAGGCAATTAATATAACGTAACCATGGGAACGCCCATTGCTTTAAGAGAATTTGTTCTTTGACAATTTGAGTAACGTAGAATACGTTTGGGTTAATTATCTTTCCTGCAAGCAGCTACGGTAGTCTTAGGGTAGCCTAGCCATCAGCCAGATAAGAATTAGAGTATTGTCTGTCGTAATTAACGGTCAGTGGGTCGGGTAATTGACGTGTTTCAGGAAGTCAAGGTAATTAACCTCGATCCTTGGTTGATCGACTCACACGAAGGCTTCATTGTTCCATTAACGTAACGTCGTTATTCATCTGCCCGGAAGTACCGGCACTTGATTGACTCGTGGGAGGAGTAACGTCATTTTAGAATAACGTAAACGTGGGGCTAATTACTGTTATTAGTCGCCTGAATTGGTCTGAGTATGGAAGGCTCAGACGGAATTCATACCTTAATGTAAATTGCTGAGCCAGTGTGAAAGGTTGCGTATTTAATTGTTTAATTATTGATCTTGAAGATAGTAATTAATTACTCTAAAGGTAATCACGAGTGATTACCGTTCTCATAGCACGCTGGACATTGTAAATCAGAGTTTACCATCGTTGAGTTATGTTAACTGATAATGTAAATTAACGTAACTAGTAAAGAGTTTAATCAGCTGTCTGGTAGTACAGGGATTAATGGGATTTTCTCACTGAATGCTCGACGGGTAGAGTGTTGTGTAATTTCCGCGTTACTAGTGACAGTTGTAAGCGTTATTAAATTAACGTAAATGTTTTTTTTGTTATTAACGTAAATCAAATTGTTATTGATTGTTGATCGTCCGTGGGACGGAGTGTTAACGTAAGGAGTAATTTGAGGAAGGGTGCTGGAGTTGCCAGTGAACCCATTAGTCATTGTTGTCATTGAAAGACTACTGATTTGAATGCATTGCAACCGCCATTGCAGGAGCAGACTGCACTGAGGCGTAGCACAGTTAGGAGGTTACTGGAGACGTGTTTCAGAACCTACTGTGTCATTTGTTGTAATTGTGATTATAGATCTGTTAGTTCTTGTTTCTTGTTGATTCCTCTGTGGTCACGCTTATGTTCGAGTTAGTTCATTATGCAGTCCGAGGGGCTGGTGTCTATCTTGAGGTTATCCTGAGATGATTTCGGGGCTTTAGTGTCCCCGCGGCCCGGTCCTCGACCAGGCCTCCACCCCCAGGAAGCAGCCCGTGACAGCTGACTAACTCCCAGGTACCTATTTACTGCTAGGTAACAGGGGCATTCAGGGTGAAAGAAACTTTGCCCATTTGTTTCTGCCTCGTGCGGGAATCGATCCCGCGCCACAGAATTACGAGTCCTGCGCGCTATCCCCCAGGCTACGAGGCCCCCTTTACGAGGTCTAGCTGTCATTGATAGTGTCACAGGAAGAATTTCGAGTAACGTCATTGATATTTCTTTTGTTTTGTTGTAGTAGTTAGTACTTTATTGAATAAACTAAGTTGTTATGGTTAACACTGTCTTTTCGTTACACCCCCACACATTATTATTGTTATGCAAGTGTTCTGACACACTCGACTAATAAAATTGAGACTGATTCTGAGTTTTGGATCAAATATACGGCACCACACAACAATAAATTATTGTTGTGAGAGCCCAGGACCTACTCGTTAGATTCGCTTCGGCGAATAGCAAAGGTCGTCGGCCTAGTGGAGGGGATTTCAATTTTCATTGGGGTCTCGGCGTTTGCTCGCGCCTAGTCAATTGTTCATACATGGTCCCAAAGTGAGGAATGAGCTGTTTACTACACTGGTGTGTTAGCTAAGCAAGTCCTTCCTCAGGCGACCTAGTTGAATATCATGACAGGAATAAAGGTTAAAGAATTCATATTGAGAGTCTACTGTTTTTTTTTTTTTTTTTTGTTCTCTCCACCAAACTTGTGTATCCTCCATAGCTATCTAGTGATCTATTATTCTACTTCTATTTGTTTCAATTCTTTTGTTTACTTGCATTTATTATTGTGTTTTGCTATAATTATTCTCTAATTATAGCAGACTTAGTATTTATGTAAGCATTTACTCTTAGTAAAGTAGTGTCTTAGTAAAATCTTGCTCATAAATATAATCTTACCCTGTTATTTTTGTTTTTGCTTACAATTTTTACATTTAATTGTAATTTGATTTATGCACCATTTATTGTAATTATTTACTGAGCTCATTTTTTTTCTTTTTGTTTTCTCAAGTTCATACTAATTATAGGTTCACAACTAAGCTATATTAAATAATTGATTTTTAAGATTGTTTTTACTTACGAATATTATTTGTCTCTTTATTTTTTTGCTATATATTATTCTTGTCGGTCTACTGATTTTTTCTTCTCTCTTAACCTAACTCCTGTGTCCTTCCTGGCTGTCTACGGGGATCTTTACTCTACTTCTAATTATTTATATTTTTTGTGTATCTACGTTTATTGTTGTGTTTTGCAATAATTACTTTCTATTTACAGCAGATTTAGTATTTAACTGTTCCTGTAATTGCTTATCTTATTGTATCGTGACATTATTGTATCTATATGCTTACTGATATTGATCCAGATCGAAATCTTCTGTCTCATATCCACACAAATCAGCACATTGATCATCATTATTGCAGGTATTACACAGCAAATCTTGCAAAAAACAAACTCCTAAATAGCACCTGCTTATCAGTTTACAACCAAAATGTTAGGTCACTTGGTAAACATTTTGATGATATAAATGCACTTCTTACAGCACTAGGTACTAAATTATCATTCATCATTTTAACAGAAACTTGGCTAAGTAAAGACTATACCCAACTCTACAATTTAGCTGGTTATAAAGCCATTCATAACTGCAGGCTTAATAAAAAAGGAGGTGGCACAGCAATATATTACAAAGATACCTTCATCTGCAATAGTGTCATTAGTGATAGAGACGACTATTGTGAATATACCTTTGCCAAGTTCTCCAGTAAATCCCTTAAATCCTTCCTGACTATCGGTGCCATCTATAGATTTCCTAATACCAACATAGCTTTATTCTCAGATAACGTAAAGAATCTTATCATAAATAACAATCTCAACAAAAATCACATCATTCTGGGAGGTGATTTCAATATTGACCTGGGTCTTCAAAACAACCCTCAAGTTGACTATTTCCGTAACAGCATGCACTCCTGTATGCTAATCCCCACAATCACCAAGCCCACCCGAGTCACTCAAACATCTGCCACTACCCTGGATCACCTATGGACTAATATAACAGCTCCCCTTACATCTGGGGTAATCTATGACAGAACAACTGACCACTATCCTACTTTCCTCATAGCAAACATTGACACATCACCACCAGAAACCAAGAAACTCTCATTCAGGCTACACAGTGAATCAGCTTTAGGCAATCTCTCAAATGCACTTCACAATATTAACTGGGAATCTGAATTTAATAATTCACAGGATATAAACTCATTAACTAACCTCTTTCTCTCCAAAACTCTAAGCCTCTACAACACTCACTGTCCCCTCCTTACCAAACAAGTAACTGATAAAAGAAAAAATAACCCGTGGCTCACAAGTGACATAATCAAATCAATCAACAAAAAACACGAATATGAAAAGAAATTTAGGTTTGGCCTAGTTACAAAGGAAGTAGTTAAGAGGTACTCATCAGTGCTTACCAGTATCATAAGAAAAGCTAAACTTTCATATTATGAGACTAGATTCAAAGAAGCAAAAGGCAACATGAAAAGCACATGGAATACCATCTCTAACATCCTGGGAACTAAACAACACTCCCACAACCAGATAACACTCTCTAAGGATGGCCTTACACCATCATCTGACAGAAATGGCAAATTAATTTAATAGCTTCTTTTCATCGGTTGGTGCTAACCTTGCAAGTAAAATCCCACAGACTCAGACATATATCAACACATATCTCTCAGGCAGCTATCCAAACTCTCTTCTCCTCTCACCAGTCAGCCCGACAGATGTTGTGTCCATCATACACTCTCTAAAAACCAAAGCTGGGAACATCAGTGAAATCCCATCCATTGTATACAAGAGAGCCTCACATGCCCTTGCGCCACCTATAGCTCTGCTGTTCAACAAATCCCTTGAGTGTCATACCTTCCCTGATATCCTTAAAAAAGCAAGAGTAACGCCAGTTCATAAAGGAGGTAATCCGGCAGACATAAACAACTATAGACCAATATCGAACCTACCCATACTATCAAAAATATTTGAAAAAATTATCTACAAACAGCTTTACTCCTACCTCGTAAAATTCGACATTCTTAGCCCCTGTCAGTTTGGCTTCCGCTCCCAAAAGAGTACCAACGATGCAATTATTAGTCTCCTTGATATAATTTACTCAGCCCTAGACAAAAATGAGTTTCAGATTGGACTCTTCATTGACCTGAGAAAGGCCTTTGATACTGTTAATCACAATTACCTCTTACGTAAACTCCATCATTATGGAATTCGAAGCCATACACTGGACTATATCCAATCCTATCTTAGTGATAGACACCAATGTGTAGCCATCAATAATATAACCTCTCCCACTCTACCAATAACCGTTGGAGTGCCACAGGGCAGCATTTTGGGACCTCTCTTATTTCTTATTTACATCAATGATCTGCCTAACGTCTCTAACATTCTGAAACCTATTTTGTTTGCTGATGATACTACCCTCATTTACTCCAACCCCAACCCACATACACTAAATAATGTTGTTAATAATGAACTAAAAAAGTCCACTTATGGATGTCAACCAACAAACTAACACTTAACATAGAAAAGACCTACTACATCGTATTTGGAAGTAAATCTACAAATGCAATTCAGCTTCAGATAGACAATGTAAACATTAGCAATAAAAATGATGGAAAGTTTCTTGGCATATTCCTAGACAAGAGACTCAACTTCAGTACCCACATACAACACATAACTAAGAAAGTCTCTAAAACAGTTGGTATACTCTCCAAAATCAGATATTATGTACCTAACTCTGCTCTCATCTCTCTATATTATGCACTAATCTATCCCTATCTTAATTATGGTATCTGTGCATAGGGTTCAACCACTGCAAACCACCTCAAGTCCATCATTACCCAGCACAAATCTGCTATCAGAATAATAACAAATTCTGCTTTCAGACAACACTCAGCCCCCTTGTTTAACTCCCTAAACATGCTAAACATAATCTCACTCCACAAATTCTCCTGTGTCAACTACATTTACAAAACCCTGTTCTTATATGCAAATCCTGCTCTGAAACTCTCCCTGGACAGATGTAATAGGACCCATTATCACCACACCAGAAATAAATATTTCTTTGATATCCCCAGAGTTAAACTTAATTTGTGTAAACACTCTATGCAAATAAAGGGACCCAGTCTATGGAACTCACTCCCTATTGAATTGAAAAGCTGTCCAACTTTTGCATCATTCAAAAACAATACTAAAAAGTACCTAATTTCATCTTCATAGTTTTTTACCTTTTGCTTTAAAACTGCACTGTATCTAGTGCTACCCAATCTCCCAATCTTTATGTACCCAATCTGAACATCTTTATCATTGTGATCATTGCTGTCTTCTTATATGTGCTGTCAATCTGCTGTATGGTGTCTATTAATCTTGTTTAAATTACCAATCAAGCTGTCAATGTAATCAATCAGAGCTTTAATATACTTACTAATCTCTCTCATCTCATTTTTTTTCTTGCAATGTATTTGTTATCATTTTATTAATTCTGATAGAATTTACCTACTTAAAATTATCTGTTAGATTAAGGACCTGCCCGAAACGCTGCGCGTACTAGTGGCTTTACAAGAATGCAATTACTGTACCATGCTATGTATTCTCACAAACCCAATGTACCTTCTTGTATATAAATAAATAAATAAATAAATAAATAAATAAATAAATAAATAAATAAATAAATAAATAAATAAATAAATAAATTATATTGTATATCAGCTTATCATCCTGGCAATTAGCAAGAGTACTCAGGATAACTTCAGTCGATTTAGATGGTAATTGGTGTCGTATATGTTAATGTGTCCAGTTTCTCCAATGTTGGAAACGATGACCCAGTGACAACCATCAATTATTGAATTATTTGAATAAACTCGCCTAATGCAGTTAGGAGAGATCGCGCTGCAACACTGGGTCATGAAGGCCTTCTACGCTTGACACTTTGTTTGATGAGGTCACATGCAACCTTTATATGAAGGTCAGAGAGCTGTTTGATGAGGTCACATGCAACCTTTATATGAAGGTCAGAGAGCTGTTTGATGAGGTCACATGCAACCTTTACATGAAGGTCAGAGAGCTGTTTGATGAGGTCACATGCAACCTTTACATGAAGGTCAGAGAGCTGTTTGATGAGGTCACATGCAACCTTTACATGAAGGTCAGAGAGCTGTTTGATGAGGTCACATGCAACCTTTACATGAAGGTCAGAGAGCTGTTTGATGAGGTCACATGCAACCTTTATATGAAGGTCAGAGAGCTGTTTGATGAGGTCACATGCAACCTTTACATGAAGGTCAGAGAGCTGTTTGATGAGGTCACATGCAACCTTTACATGAAGGTCAGAGAGCTGTTTGATGAGGTCACATGCAACCTTTACATGAAGGTCAGAGAGCTGTTTGATGAGGTCACATGCAACCTTTACATGAAGGTCAGAGAGCTGTTTGATGAGGTCACATGCAACCTTTACATGAAGGTCAGAGAGCTGTTTGATGAGGTCACATGCAACCTTTACATGAAGGTCAGAGAGCTGTTTGATGAGGTCACATGCAACCTTTATATGAAGGTCAGAGAGCTGTTTGATGAGGTCACATGCAACCTTTACATGAAGGTCAGAGAGCTGTTTGATGAGGTCACATGCAACCTTTATATGAAGGTCAGAGAGCTGTTTGATGAGGTCACATGCAACCTTTATATGAAGGTCAGAGAGCTGTTTGATGAGGTCACATGCAGCCTTTATATGAAGGTCAGAGAGCTGTTTGATGAGGTCACATGCAGCCTTTATATGAAGGTCAGAGAGCTGTTTGATGAGGTCACATGCAACCTTTATATGAAGGTCAGAGAGCTGTTTGATGAGGTCACATGCAGCCTTTATATGAAGGTCAGAGAGCTGTTTGATGAGGTCACATGCAACCTTTATATGAAGGTCAGAGAGCTGTTTGATGAGGTCACATGCAGCCTTTATATGAAGGTCAGAGAGCTGTTTGATGAGGTCACATGCAACCTTTATATGAAGGTCAGAGAGCTGTTTGATGAGGTCACATGCAGCCTTTATATGAAGGTCAGAGAGCTGTTTGATGAGGTCACATGCAACCTTTATATGAAGGTCAGAGAGCTGTTTGATGAGGTCACATGCAACCTTTATATGAAGGTCAGAGAGCTGTTTGATGAGGTCACATGCAACCTTTACATGAAGGTCAGAGAGCTGTTTGATGAGGTCACATGCAACCTTTACATGAAGGTCAGAGAGCTGTTTGATGAGGTCACATGCAACCTTTACATGAAGGTCAGAGAGCTGTTTGATGAGGTCACATGCAGCCTTTATATGAAGGTCAGAGAGCTGTTTGATGAGGTCACATGCAACCTTTATATGAAGGTCAGAGAGCTGTTTGATGAGGTCACATGCAACCTTTACATGAAGGTCAGAGAGCTGTTTGATGAGGTCACATGCAACCTTTACATGAAGGTCAGAGAGCTGTTTGATGAGGTCACATGCAACCTTTACATGAAGGTCAGAGAGCTGTTTGATGAGGTCACATGCAGCCTTTATATGAAGGTCAGAGAGCTGTTTGATGAGGTCACATGCAACCTTTACATGAAGGTCAGAGAGCTGTTTGATGAGGTCACATGCAACCTTTATATGAAGGTCAGAGAGCTGTTTGATGAGGTCACATGCAACCTTTACATGAAGGTCAGAGAGCTGTTTGATGAGGTCACATGCAGCCTTTATATGAAGGTCAGAGAGCTGTTTGATGAGGTCACATGCAGCCTTTATATGAAGGTCAGAGAGCTGTTTGATGAGGTCACATGCAGCCTTTATATGAAGGTCAGAGAGCTGTTCATTTGTTTTAATGTTTATGATCTCGTCATCTGTTAAATAATTTAACATTGTCGAATGTGAAGCACTACTATCAATCTCCTTATTATTGCACTGGTGTGAAGGGTGGCAGTGATTGGTGCAGTTTATTTTCTTTCTTTAATTCTCAAGGTAACCTCAAGGTAAGGTTCATGGAGGTTGGTCAAGTTAGGCTAGGAATTATGGTAGGTAACTCGCTGCCGTAGTTTATAATTTGATCTGATTATTTCAAAGGAGACTAGTGAGGAGAGTGGACTGTATTATCTAATTTTAACTTCTGCTGGGTGTTACCTTGTAAACGTAACCATGGGGGTTATTCAATGGTAATTATAATCAATAATTAAAGTTAATAAGGAAATATTATAGGGTTAGTTGACTATTGAAATTAGTGTACTGATTCAATGGCCTTAGCTGAGTAGCTGGCTTCAACATGTATCGTCAGGAAAACGTCAGGGGGGTTAGTCAAGTTAAGCATCTCATAGCCAGTGGCGTCTGGTCCACGAGTTGCAGAGAACTGATAACCTCTGGTTTCCAGCTGATCACTTCCATTCTGCCAAAATTATATACGGTAACTACTGTAAAGTAAATATCCTCAGAGCTAATCTCAAATCAGTAGTGATAATTTGCTAACTATGTATTTGTTCAACAAGGAATATTTTATCTCCATGCATCATAACCGATCGGCTACTCAAATAAATTAAAATATGGCCACAAATCAATTGTGTACGTGGGTGAAGCATTTATAGCGTTGTGATTCGAACAAAATTCGTCAGTGAAACACTTGTTCCGGATATGTTCGAATGTCAACAGTTGTGAGTCGTGTGTAAACCGCTTTTCATTCATAAACAGGGGGTTTGGCTGGTGCATGGAATCACTTTTGGATCTTTGTTTGGAGGACGGGCTGATTACAGTGTGTCCTCACTTGAATGAACTATATGGGACGAAGCCGATTCGTTCCAGTGCGGAATTCATTCCATCTGTCCCAGCCCGTCCTCCAAACAAAGATCCAAAAGTGATTCCATGCACCAGCCAAACCCCCTGTTTATGAATAAAAAGCGGTTTGCACACGACTCACAACTGCTGACGTTCGAACATATCCGGAACAAGTGTTTCACTGACGAATTTTGTTCGAATCACAACGCTGTAAATGCTTCACCCACGTATTACAAATACAAATAATCGCCAACAGAACCTAAACACCTAACCTAACCTAACCTATGCCTATATATGCACAATATGCTAATATATTATAATATTAATTTATACTTGAGAAAATCCCCGTTTTGAATGAACAGCATATTAAAATTTATGAATGCGTCTGTGGGGTCGACCGCTGGATGTAATGGACTTGTGTTGAGGACGGGTTGCAGTTCTTGAGGCTCAAAATACGATCATCTTGAGTCTTCAAACTGAAAATCAAGCAAACTGTTCGAACCTCCATCAACAACAACAAGAAATAACCCTCCCCCGCGAGGATATCAGAAACTTGAGGGCTAGCCAAGATCAACTCCAGCATGACTTGAATGGTCTCCGTGAGGAAAACATTCGTCTAAAATCCGATGAAGCCATAAAAAAACAAGAGGAAGCTCTCAGTAAAATGACTGCATGTATCAGTACATTATCTGCCCAACGTTCCGTCACCCAGGATGAACAAGATCAGCAAAAACTGTTTGACTCTGTAGTTGTGTCGTCCCAAGATATTCCAGTGGAAAGCGAAGGTGAAAAGTGTATTGAAATAGTTCAGGATCTCTTAAAAAAAGGAATTGCAGGTCACTCTAAACAAAACAGACATTATTGCTGCCTACAGAGTAAGCAATAAGAATCCATCAGGACAAAACCAGCGGAAAATTCGCCTGAAACTGGCTTCCCAGTCCATGAAATCTTATCTTGTCCGGACAGCTGCATCCCAACGACAGGGAATCTACATCAACGAGTGCTTGACTAGAAAAAGACAGCAACTCCTCTACCGCCTGCGTCAAATCCGTCATCAAACCCAGATGCGATTCATCAGTGCTTCGTTAGAGATGGCTTGATTAAAGTGAGAAAGACTTCAAGAGGTAAAATGTTTACAATTGCTAATGAGGATAACCTCAACACTTTCCTCTCCCAATGTGGTTTGTCTCACCTTATTATCACTCCCAGTGAATTAACTTAATTAACCTCCTTGTCACCTAGTGTGGGCTAGGTATCCTAATGTCTCTTTGTTTCACTTTTTAAATTAATTTTAATTTGCTTTTTACTAGTCATTTATTGGACTTAATTAACTGAGTGCTTTAATATTTCTTTAGGTTTTATTAATTATACGATCATAACTAAACTACTTATAGGTAATAATCTTTAGCTTAAATTTGCCTATGTTTATTAATCAACTTTTTTCTTTGATTTCATTTATTACCTAGGTTGCCAAGCCTCGCCATACTCCCTTACTCCATTGTACCCCTGGCTTTGCCTGTGTCTCAAAATGCAAATTATTACTTAGTGTACCTGAGAGTACTTGTAAGCCCCTTGTAAGCTGCCTCATTTTCCTTTTTTTTTGTTCGTTTTGTGTTTGTTTTGTATAGTCTTGTTTATATATTTTTTCTCTTTGCCCTTTTACTTCAAATTTCTATTTTGTAATTGCCATTCTTGCCTTGTTTTCCAACAACCAGCCTTTTTATGCAGACAAGTATAGACCCAGAACTAAACCTCTTATCCACTATCTATAACAGTCATCACTTTAATGATCAAAATTGCAGATATTTTACAGCACATGATGTAAACAATGTATTAACAGATAATCACAATATCTCTGTAATCAACTTGAACGTTAGATCCCTAGGTAAACACTTCGATGATGTTAGTGCCTTGATTGAAACTATTGACAACAAATTCTCTTTTATTATACTTACTGAAACGTGGTTAAAAGAGGATACTACTCAACTCTTTAACAAGTCTAACTACTCAGCAATTCACAACTGTCGTCAAATTCAGAGGTGGTGGTACTGCTCTTTACTACCACCAAGAACTGACATGCTTAAAAATAATTAGAACTAGAGACTACTGTGGGGAGTATATCTTCGACAGTTTAAGAGTCAAGGGTGCTGAGTCTGTCCTGTATGTGGGTGCTGTCTATAAAATTCCTAACACAGATGTGTCCGAATCCAACTCAAACCTTAAAAATACTAGATAACAGACTGAACAAAAACCATCTAATTATCGCAGGGGACTTTAATATTGACCTCTGTGAGCCTGAACACCCTACTGCTGTTAGCTTCCTCAACTGTATGAATTCCTGCTTCCTCGTACCCTTAATCACTAGACCTACTAGAATCACTGATAGTACTGCCACGACTCTAGATCACATCTGGACCAACATAACCTCTCTGCTTACTTCAGGTATAATCACCGATAGCCCTATAGACCATTACCCCACATTTCTCTTAACTAACATTAACAAACCACCTCTAGAAACAAGGGAGTTCAGCTTTAGGCTGCACAATGAAACTGCTATGAACAATTTTATAACTGCTGATAATGTCAACTGGGAGTCCGAGTTAGGTAACATAGGGGACATCAATCTAGCAGTGCAATCTTTTCTTCAAAAAACTCTCAATCTTTATAACACCCACTGTCCTATGCTTACGAAACAAGTCACAACCAAAAGGCTTAACAATCCTTGGCTTACAAAGGGAATACTTAAATCCATTAATAAAAAACATGACCTTGAGAAGAAGTATAGGTTAGGAACCGTCTCCAGAGAATTCTCAAAGAATTACTCGTTATTGCTATCTAAAATAATTAGACGAGCCAAAACTAAATACTACAAAGATAAATTTACCCAAATAAAGAGCAACATTAAACAAACTTGGAGCACAATTTCACAAATATTGGGATCAAAGAAGTCTTTAAATAACAAACCAACACTCCTGTCCAACAACGATGGTCAGCTTTCAGCCTCTGATTCTGCTATTGAGTTCAATAGGTTCTTCTCTTCCATTGGGTCATCCCTTGCAAATGATATTCCATCTTCCAGTAGTGATGTTAAGGACTATCTTACAGGTAACTATCCACAGTGTCTGTACCTAAAGCCTACTAATTCCACTGACGTTAATGAGATAATCCTTTCCCTTAACCAGATCTGAACATCTTTACCATTGTGATCATTGCTGTCTTATATGTGCTGTCAATCTGCTGTATGGTGTCTATTAACCTAGTTTAAATTACTAATCAAGCTGTCAATGTAATCAATCAGAGCTTTAATATAACAATCTGCTTTAATATACCTACTTATCTCTCTCATCTCGTTTTTCTCTTGTAATGTATCTTTATCATTTATCAATTCTGATTGAAATTACCTACTTAAAATTATCTGTTAGATTAAGGACCTGCCCGAAACGCTGTGCGTACTAGTGGCTTTACAAGAATGTAAATACTGTACTATCCAATGTATTCTCACAAACCCAATGTACCTTCTTGTATATAAATAAATAAATAAATAAATAAATAAATAAATAAATAAATAAATAAATAAATAAATAAATAAATAAATAAAACCAAGTCTAGTGCCCTTGAGGAGATACCAACTTTAATTTACAAAAAAGCCTCCAGATCTTTAGCCCCTGCTATTGCTTTGCTCTTCAACAAGTCACTTGAACTCCAAACCTTTCCAGATATTCTAAAAAAAACGAGAGTAACCCCTGTCTACAAATGTGGTGATCCCACATATGTTAACAACTACAGACCCATATCAATCTTGCCTAACTTGTCAAAAATATTTGAAAAACTAATCTACAAGCAGCTTTACTCTTATCTAGCCAAACACAATATACTTAGCTGTTGTCAATATGGCTTCAGACCCAAAAAAAGCACTAACGATGCACTTATTAGTATGATTCACTTAGCTCTTGATAAAAATGAGTTTCCTGTTGGGTAATTTGTGGGCCTGCGTAAGGCTTTTGACACTGTCAACCACCAAAACCTTCTTAAATTACATCATTATGGAGTCAGAGGACACTCCCTACAATACCTCAAGTCTTACCTTACTGACAGGCTCCAGTATGTTTCTTTGAATAATTCAATTTCTCCCACCCTACCTATCAACATCGGTGTTCCTCAGGGCAGCATACTTGGCCCTCTCCTCTTTCTCATCTATATTAATGACCTTCCAAATGCCTCCCAACATCTCAAACCAGTTCTATTTGCTGACGACACAACCTTCATTTACTCCAGTCCTGACCCCCTTGCTCTAAATGCCACAGTAAATACTGAGCTAAATAAAGTCCATCTTTGGCTAACTGCCAACAAACTCACCCTTAACATTGACAAAACTTTCTATATTCTGTTTGGCAATAAATCCTCTAATCAAATAAATCTCAGAATAAACAATACCCAAATTTGTAACAAATTAGATGGCAAATTCCTTGGCGTTCTCGTTGACCACAAGCTGAATTTCCAGGGACATATTCTAAATATATAAAAAAAAGTTTCAAAAACTGTTGGCATTCTTTCTGAGATCAGATATTATGTACCTCGCCCTGCCCTGGTGACTCTCTATTACTCCCTCATCTATCCTTATCTCAACTATGGTATTTGTGCTTGGGGCTCTACTACCCAAAATCATTTACGTCCTCTAATTACTCAACACAAAGCTGCTATTAGGACAATATCCAACTCTAGCCCCAGACATCACTCGGTACCCCTACTCAAATCTCTGAATATGTTAGATATTAAGTCACTGCACATTCTCTCATGTGTATTATACATATATAAAACGCTGAAGTGTAATGCCAATCCTGACCTCAAAAGCTTCATTGGAGGTTGTAACAGAACCCATGAGCACCACACCAGAAACAAATACAGTTTTGATATTCCAAGAGTACGACTTAATCAAACTAGAAATGCTCTACAAATCAAGGGACCCAGAATGTGGAATGATCTTCCCAACCATGTTAAAGACAGTACCTCTCCCAACCAATTTAAGATAAAAACGAATCACTACCTAATAAATTCCCTGTAACCTACCTTACCCCTCTGTTGTCAACCCATGTATGTTTTTTTTTTTTAAACACCGCTGTTTGTCAACCTAATTATATTTGTGCTGCTTTTTCAGCCATGTTCCCCCCTTACTTATTTTTATTTTTATTTGTTCTCAACACATTTTATACTTTCAACTCCATTAGTATTAAGTTTTCGTCTTTAATGTTTTTCCTGCCCGAAACGCTTTGCGTAATAGTGGCTTTAGGCATTGTATGTACCAGCTCTATCTATGAACCTAGCAGTTTTTGTAAAAATCTCTTGTATGTATGTACCTTACCTGAATAAACAAATAAACATTTATTTATTTATTTAATAATCAGCCAGCTCTTCATTATCAGTTACAACAACCAAATCAAGCAGATTGTTAAACCTTTGCATTGATTCAGCATATGGAATGCGTAACACGCTATCATCCTACTCTTCCACATCCTCATCAGCATTGCCAGTAACATACTGGATAATCTCATCATCAGTTAATTCACCACAACCTGGATCATCAGCATCATTATCTAACCACTCAGTCACATCAGAAAGTTGTAAATCTTCCTCGCCAGCATCTCTTAATGTCTCAAAAATCACATTATCAAAGCCCTCAAAATCATAGTCATCTTCGTCTTCATTCTCACCAGGTATCGGACTCAGAATGTTATTCCATGTATTCTTTAATGTGGTGACCTTCAACTCGTTCCATTGTTTGAGTAAGTTGTAAATGGCTCCTTTAATTGAATATTTCTTGAAGTTTTATAGTGTTCTATTAGCCCTTGTATCCTTATTAAGCCTCTCATCTTCCTCAGAGAGCACAACTTCCATAATGTCTACATTCATAGCTCTCTTATAAAGCCGTTTGAGAGCATAGATAACCCCCTGATCCATGGGCTGTATTAGAGATGTAGTGTTTGGTGATAAAGCCATACATGTTATTTTGCCATCAGGTGATGTTAATTTAGCAATGGGATGAGCTGGGTCATTATTAATCAATCGCATTGCCTCTACATTAGCAAGACGAATGTCATGCTCATTGAGCTGATGCTTTATTACTTCTTTACAAAAGTGATTCTGGAACCAATCTTCAAAAACAATCTGTGTGAACCTGGCATTTTTTGTGTTGTAGTAGACGACAGGAAGTCTGCTCATGAAGTTTTTTAATGCTCTGGGGTTGGCAGATTTCCCAACAATTGCGCACTTTGTTCGGTGACTGCCATCTGCGTTACCGCACAATAATGCTGAAATTCTTTCCCTGCGACCAGGAATACTCTCATCAAGCAAACCCAGTCTGCGGGCAGAGCTTATAACCTTGGCTCATTGCGCGCGCAGCTTGGGCGGTTAGACACACTCTCAGACACACGTTTTCTTCCCTCAGAAAACCCACCGCTTTTTTTGGGGGAAAAAGCAGTGTTCTTATTTAGCTCAGTATTCACTGAGGTATTGATGGTAACAATACATTTCATGTGAATTTCATCTTCGTTGGCCTCTGGCGGCATTATGATGAAGCCAAAATTGTGAGAAGGATAAAGACAGTAAAATAGAGACTACAAGACGACCTGAACAAACTTAAGAAATGGTCTAGAAAATAGCTACTAAACTTTAACTCAAGTGTAAAGATACTTGAGTTGATACTTAGATACTTCCAGTAACTGTAAAGATAAGTATACTGACGATACTACCTTCATCTATTTAGACCCCAACCCAAACGCACTAAATAATAATGTAAATAATTAATTTAAAAGGTCCACTCATGGATGTAAACCAACAAACTCAAATATTGTTGACAACCAAGTGGACATTCCCTGCAGTCCTCAAAGGTCAGGAAAGCTTTAAAAAAAGAGTAACTGTTATTAAAGAGCTGGAGTCTGTAGGTATTGTAGAATACTCTGGCAAGCAAACAGGAGAGACGATGCATGGTAATTCACAAAATAAACACTCCATATGTTCGGACCAGGCCCAAAATTTTAGAAAATATAGGCAAGGTGGTTAAGATCCAACCTCCACGAGAGGTTTATCAGAATATGCTTATGGAAGAAACAGGTTTAGCCCCAAGATACTTCCAAGAGGTAAGGAGTAAAAAAATACCATGACAAGGAAAAGGAACGCAAACCTATCCATAGGCACCTTGTTGCTGATGACGTTTTAAATGTAATTAGCATGATAGATACTCATGATTATGTTCAGGAGATAATTAACACAAAGAACAAAGTGCTTTGTGTGACAATGTATTCCAAGGAACAATTTGAAGATTTCAAACAACATTTGTGTGCTGCAGGACAAGAAAACCCTAATGTCATCGGTGTTGACAGGACTATCACTCTTGGCCCTTGTTATTTAACAACAATTGTGTACAAGAACACTACTGTAATAATAAAAGAAACATCAAGCAACCCTATATTCCTCGGGCCCACGTATTTACACTGGGATGGTGAATACGAGACATCATTTTTCTCCCACCTAAGCAGCAAACTCGCAGACTGTATTAATAACTTTTTTAAATTAATTATTAAATTATATTAATTATTTTATTCAGGTAAGGTAATACATACAAGGTAGGATACAAAGTTGATGGAGTTATAGATAGAGCTAGTACATACAATGCCTAAAGCCACTATTACACAAAGCATTTCGGGCAGGAAAAACATTAAAGACTAAAACTTAATACTAATTGAGTTTAAAGTATAAAATGTGTTGTGAACAAATAAAAATAAAAAAAAGAAAGGGGGGAACATGGCTGAAAAAGCAGCACAAAAATTCAATTAGGTCGACAAACAGCGTTGTTGAAAAAAACAAACAGATATTGGTTGACAATAGAGGGGTAAGGTAGGTTACAGGGAATTTATTAGGTAGTGATTCGTTTTTAACTTAAACTGGTTGAGAGAGGTACAGTCTTTAACATGGTTGGGAAGGTCATTCCACATTCTGGGTCCCTTGATTTGTAGAGCATTTCTGGTTTGATTAAGTCGTACTCTTGGAATATCAAAACTGTATTTGTTTCTGGTGTGGTGCTCATGGGTTCTGTTACAACCTCCAATGAAGCTTTTGAGGTCAGGATTGGCATTACAGTTCAGCGTTTTATATATGTATAATACACATGAGAGAATGTGCAGGGACTTAATATCTAGCATATTCAGAGATTTGAGTAGGGGTACCGAGTGATGTCTGGGGCTAGAGTTGGATATTGTCCTAATAGCAGCTTTGTGTTGAGTAATTAGAGGACGTAAATGATTTTGGGTAGTAGAACCCCAAGCACAAATACCATAGTTGAGGTATGGATAGATAAGGGAGTAATAGAGAGTCACCAGGGCAGGGCGTGGTACATAATATCTGATCTTAGAAAGAATGCCAACAGTTTTTGAAACTTTTTTTTATATATTTAGAATGTGTCCCTGGAAATTCAGCTTGTGGTCAAAGAGAACACCAAGGAATTTGCCATCTAATTTGTTACAAATTTGGGTATTATTTATTCTGAGATTTATTTGATTAGAGGATTTATTGCCAAACAGAATATAGAAAGTTTTGTCAATGTTAAGGGTGAGTTTGTTGGCAGTTAGCCAAAGATGGACTTTATTTAGCTCAGTATTTACTGTGGCATTTAGAGCAAGGGGGTCAGGACTGGAGTAAATAAAGGTTGTGTCGTCAGCAAAAAGAATTGGTTTGAGGTGTTGGGAGGCATTTGAAAGGTCATTAATATAGATGAGAAAGAGGAGAGGGCCAAGTATGCTGCCCTGAGGAACACCGATGTTGATGGGTAGGGTGGGAGAAATTGAATTATTCACAGAAACATACTGGAGCCTGTCAGTAAGGTAAGATTTGAGGTATTGCAGAACTAGAACGTGATGATTGGTAGTGATCAGGAAATCGCTTTAAGAAAAGCACTTATGTGTGGTTTTCTGAAGGTAACATTGTTATTGTAATAATATTGGTTGTACAAACACCGAGAGGATTTGTATCCAAATGAAATTTGTTGGTAAACCTGGACTAGCAAGAAGTGATTGTGAGGATCAGTTTGAAAGAGGAATCAACAATCTAATATGTTACTTTTAAAAATACCCAAAGTTCAATGATTATTTTGATAGCCGTTTGTAATCCTCTCTATGGAATTGTGTGTGTGAGTGTACCTCACGCAAAAGGCAAAATGGATAAGTTATGGACTAATGACAGTTGTGAGTCACTAAACCCCATCCTTAAAGTGACTATTGACTGGAAAACCCCCAAAACTACCAGAATTAATTGAAAAAGTTTGCAGTATTTCAACGCTCCAAATGTTAGATCTGAGCTGGGAGAGCATTACACAGAAGGAAATTATATACTACCACCAAATTTAAGTAAATACTTTGTTTCTAAGGAAGTTTGGGACAAAAAACTAAAGCTGAAAAGAGAAATTACTTATGGTGCTTCATATTAACCCTTAAACTGCGCAACGCGCTTGCAGGCCCACGTCTGGTTTGCGCAATGCGCCTCCGGGTATTTTTATTTTTCACGTTCCACTCAAAACTCCCGCGGCTACATGGGGTTTACATAGGTTTCCTCAGGGCTCTTGTAAACAGACGCCATCTTTAAAAAAATCGTAGTCCACATTCCCGGGTGTTGGAGCCTCAGTAGTGAGTGAGCAACAAAGGCCGGCGCACGCAGTATGAGCGCACAGCACTGCTGTTCAGCGTGTGACCACAGCATCGCCTAATAATGTCAAAATATATATATAATCTGTATTATTTACCCATGAACAGTTAGCAGCTAACTGTTTTGAGTTTATATTACACATTTTGGTGAGCAGCTGTTTATATTGCACACCTGTCCTGGAGTGCAGGTGGCTCCATTCTCGGCTCACAATCCCCAACCCATTCTCATACTAAGGGTTTATTGACATACAAGAGTTTTTACATTCTTTTAAAGCCACTAGCACACGTGGCGTTTCAGGCAGGTCCTTAATCCTAATTTTCCCCGGAATATGATTCGCCGAATCGTTTAACAACCAGGTACCGATTCATTGCTGAGTGAACAGAGGCTACAGTATTAAGGATTGGCGCCCGGTCAATCCTGCCAGGCCAGAATTCGAACCCAAGCCAAAGTGCTCACAAAACGCCAGGTGAGTGTCTTACCACTGTACCACGGGCACTGCTAAAAGGCTGTTTAAAGCAGCGGCCGTCCTTCCCAGACGCATTCATCAATTTTAATATACTGTGTATTAAAAATTGGTTTGTTCTCATATATAAATTATTATTAATTTAGTTGGGTTATTTATTAACCTACGTAAGGCTTTGGACACTGACAACCACCAAAACTTTCTTAAATTACATCATTATGGAGTCAAAGGTCACTCTCTCCAATACCTTCAGACGTACTTTACTGACAGGCTCCAGTATGTTTCTGTGAATAATTCCATTTCTCCCACCCTACCCATCAACATTGGTGTTCCTCAGGGCAGCATACTGGGCCCTCTCCTCTTTCTCATCTATATTAATGACCTTCCAAATGCCTCTGATCCCTCAAACCAATTTTAATTGCTGATGACCCAACCTTCATTTTCTCCAGTCTAACCCTTTTACTCTGAATGTCACAGTGAATACTGAACAAAATAAAGTCCATCTTTGGCTAACTGCTAACAAACTCACCCTTAACATTGATAAACCTTTCTATATTTTGTTTGGTAATAAATCCTCGGATCAAATTAATCTTAGATTAAACAATATTCAAATTAGTAACAAAGTAGATGGTAAATTCTTTGGTGTTCTCATCGATAACAAGCTGAATTTCCAGGGACACATTCAAAATATAGCAAACAAAGTTTCTAAAACTGTTGGCATTCTTTCTAAGATCAGATATTATGTACCTCGCCCTGCCCTGGTGACTCTCTATTACTCCCTCATCTATCCTTATCTCAATTATGGTATTTGTGCTTAGGGTTCTACTACCCAAAATCATTTGCGTCCTCTAATTACTCAACATAAATCTGCTATTAGAACAATAACAAACTCTGGCCCCAGACAGCACTCGGTACCCTTACTTAAATGTTTGAATATGTTAGACATTAAGTCACTGCACATCCTCTCAAGTGTACTCTATATATTTCAAACTGAACTGTAATGCCAATCCAGACCTTAATGCTTCCTAGAAGGTTGTAACAGAACCTATGAACACCTCACTAGAAACAAATACCTATTTGATATTCCAAGAGTACGACTAAACAAACTAGAAATGCTCTACAAATCAAGGGACCCAGAATGTGGAATGACTTTCCCAATCATGTCAAAGATTGTACCTCTCTCAACCAGTTTAAGAGAAAAACTAAGTTCTACCTAATGAACTCCACGTAACCTACACCTCCTAAATGTCAACCCATGTCTTGCTATTTTCAAACAATACTGTTTGTTCACAGACTAAAACTTAATAGTAATCGGGATTAGGTGTAAATTGTGTTGAAAGAAGGAATAAAAAATACAAAAAGGGGGGTTAATATAGCATAAATCAGCAATTGTACACGTTGGTGAACAGCATTGTTTAAAAAATAGCAAGACATGGGTTGACATTTAGGGGGTAAGTTAGGTTACATGAGTTAATTAGGTAGTACTTGGTTTTACTCTTAAACTGGTTGAGAGAGGTACATACAGCCTCTGACATGATACGGGAGATCATTCCACATTCTGGGTCCCTTGATTTGTAGAGCATTTCTAGTTTGGTTACACACAGCCAAATTGTGTAACAGGAAGAGGTCTTGGACACAAATTTGTTCCATGCTAAATGTAGAGGAATCAGCTGAGTATTCCTCAAATAAAATAAGTTGCCTCAGCTTATAAGGTAAATAAAATAAGCATTCCTCAAATAAGTAGCTGCCTCATCTCACTGCCTTACTGCTACATAGCCTTCCCGGCATGGTGCCTTCTTTTGATAATTACTTGTTCCACACCCAAGTTGTGTAACAGGAAGAGGTCTTGGACCCATACTTCCCTCTCTCTTTTTTAATAGTCCATATAGTCATAATTATAGCTTTAAGTATTCAATGAATAAAGTTTTTGACATTTTAACCCTTCTCCTTATCTCCTTATTATTTATATTAGAGTGAATTTCAAGATTTAATTAGATTTACATGTCATCTTGTTTTTCTCTCTCTCGGAATTATCTATTTGAGCTCACTGTTTTCTTAGGTTCATACCAATTATAGGATTTTAATTAACCATTGCTAGGCTAATTATCTTCAAGATCATTTTACTTTATAATAATTATTTTCTTATTTTTTTTATTTTACATTTATATTGTCAGTCTTTACTGATTTTTTTGTTTTTTATTTTATGTAACTTCTGTGTCCTCCCTGGCTATCTATTGGATCTTTATTTTACTTCTAAATTGTTGCTATTTTATTGTATTTGCTTTTATTCTTGTGTTTTGCTTTATCGTGTATCTTGTATCGTGATCCCTCTGCATCTCTATGCACACTGATATTGATCCTGATCAAAATCTTCTGTCTCATATCTATACCAACCAGCACATTGATCATCATTATTGCAAGTATTTCACAGCACACCAGGCTAAAAACAAACTCCAAAATAGCACCTGTCTATCAGTTTATAACCAAAATGTTAGATCACTTGGTAAACATTTTGACGATATAAATGCATTACTCACAGCACTAGGTACTAACCTATCGTTCATTATTTTAACAGAAACTTGGCTAAATAAAGACTATACCCAACTCTACAACTTAGCTGGTTATAAAGCCATTCATAACTGTAGGCCTAATAAAAATGGTGGTGGCACAGCTATATATTACCGAGATACATTTATCTGCAACAGTGTCATTAGTGACAGAGATGACTACTGTGAATATACTTTTGCTCAGTTTACAATTAAATCCCTTAAATCCTCTTTGACTATTGGAGCCATCTATAGATTTCCCAATACTAACATAGCTTCTTTCTCAGACAACCTAAGGAATCTTATTATAAACAACAATCTCAACAAAAACCACATCATTCTGGGAGGAGACTTTAATATTGACCTGGGTCAACAAAATTGCTCTCAAGTTGACTATTTCCTTAACAGCATGAACTCCTGTATGCTAATCCCCACAATCACCAAACCTACCCGAGTCACTCAAACATCAGCCACTACCTTGGACCACATATGGACAAACATAACAGCTCCCCTTGTATCTGGTATAATCTACGACAGAACAACTGACCACTATCCTACCTTTCTCATAGCGAACATGGACATAACACCACCAAAAAGCAAGAAACTTTCATTTAGGCTACACAGTGAATCAGCTTTAGGCAATCTTACAGATGCACTTCACAATATTAACTGGGATTCTGAATTCAATAATACCCCGGATATAAATTCATTAGCCAACCTCTTCCTCTCCAAAACTCTAAGCCTCTACAACCTTCATTGTCCCCTTCTTACCAAGCAAGTAACTGACAAAAGATTAAACAATCCATGGCTCACAAGTGGCATTCTCAACTCAATCAACAAGAAACATCAATATGAAAAGAAACTTAGGATTGGCCTAGTTTTAAGGAAGTAGCTAAAAGGTACTCATCAATGCTTACCAGTATCATAAGAAAGGCAAAACTTTCATATTATGTGAATAGATTCAATGAAGCAAAAGGCAACATGAAGAGCACTTGGAAAACAATCTCTAGTATCCTAGGAACTAAACAACACTCACATAACCAAATAAAACTCTACAAGGATGGGGATATACCGTCAACTGATTTAGAAATGGCAAATGAATTTAATAGTTTCTTTTCATCGGTTGGTGCTAATCTTGCCAGTAAAATCCCACAGACTCAGACACATATTAACACATATCTCTCAGGCAGCTATCCAAACTCTCTTCTCCTTTCACCAATCAGCCCGGCAGATGTTGTGTCCATCATACACTCTCTAAAAACCAAGGCAGGGAACACCAGTGAAATTCCGTCCATTGTGTACAAGAGAGCCTCCCATGCCCTTGCCCCACCCATAGCACTACTGTTCAACAAATCTATAGAGTGTCACACCTTCCCTGATATCCTCAAAAAAGCAAGAGTAACGCCAGTCCATAAAGGAGGCAATCCGGCGGACATAAACAATTATAGACCAATATCAAATCTACCCATTCTATCAAAAATATTTGAAAAAATTATTTACAAACAGCTCTATTCCTACCTCGTAAAATTCGACATACTCAGCCCCTGCCAGTTTGGCTTTCGGTCCCAAAAGAGCACCAACGATGCAATCATTAGTCTCCTTGACGTTATCTACTCAGCCCTTGACAAAAATGAGTTTCCGATTGGACTCTTCATTGACCTAAGAAAAGCCTTTGATACTGTTAATCACAACTACCTCTTACTTAAACTCCAGCATTATGGAATCCGAGGCCTTGCCCTTGACTACATCCGATCCTATCTTAGTGACAGACACCAATATATAACCATCAATGATACAACTTCGTCCACTCTACCAATTACCGTTGGAGTGCCACAGGGCAGCATCTTAGGACCTCTTCTATTTCTTATATATATAAACGATCTGCCTAATGTCTCTAATATTCTCAAACCTATACTGTTTGCTGACGATACTACTCTTATCTATTCAAACCTCAACCCACATACACTAAATAATGTTGTGAATAATGAATTAAAAAAAGTCCACTTATGGATGTCAACGAACAAACTAACATTAAACATCGAAAAGACTTACTACATCTTATTTGGAAGCAAATCATCAAATGCAATTCAGCTACAGATAGACAACATTAACATCAGTAATAAAGATGATGGCAAGTTTCTTGGCCTATTCCTAGACAAGAGACTCAACTTCAGCACCCACATTCAACACATAACTAAGAAAGTCTCTAAGACAGTTGGTATACTCTCCAAAATCAGATATTATGTTCCTAACTCTGCTCTCCTCTCACTATATTATGCACTAATTTACCCCTATCTTAATTATGGTATCTGTGCATGGAGGTCTACCACTGCAAACCACCTTAAGCCCATCATCACACAGCAAAAATCTGCTATCAGAATGATAACTAACTCAGCTTTCAGACAACACTCAGCTCCCTTGTTTAAATCCATAAACTTGCTAAATATTAACTCCCTCCACACATTCTCTTGTGTCAACTACATTTACAAAACCCTGTTCTTAAATGCAAACCATGCTCTGAAACTCTCCCTGGACAGATGTAATAGGACCCATTATCACCACACCAGAAATAAATATCTCTTTGATATCCCCAGGGTCAAACTTAATCTGTGTAAACACTCTATGCAAATTAAGGGACCTAGTTTATGGAACTCACTCCCTAGTGAATTGAAAAACTGTAAAACTTTTGCCTTATTTAAAAGCAAAACCAAAAAGTACCTAACTTCATCTTCTTAGTTTTCCTACACTGAGCTTTAAATTTGCTCTGTACCTAGTGTTACCCAATCTCCTAATTTTTATGTAATTTCAAACAACCTTATCATTGTGTTCATTGCTGTCTTCTTTTATGTGCTAGCCATATGCTGTATTGTGACTACCAATTTTTGTCAACTACCATTCAAGCTGTCATTGCAACCAATCTTATATTGTTTCTGCTGTATTATGCCTACCAATTTTTTTGTCAACTACCATTCAAGCTGTCATTGCAATCAATCTTAGCTACCTATGTGCTTTAATATACTGTACCTACAATTTTCTCTCATCTTTTTTTTCATTTCATGTAATCTGTTATCATTTTTTGTCTATAATTTTGCAAGTATTTACCTCCTTAAAATTTTCTTAGATTAAGGACCTGCCCAAAACGCTGCGCGTGCTAGTGGCTTTACAAGACTGTAATTACCATATTTGTATCCTCACATTCCTTATGTACATTCTTGTATATGCATAAATAAATAAATAAATAAATAAATAAATAAATAAATAATCTCAACGAAATAAAATATCTCAACTATGGCATTTGTGCTTGGGGTTCTACTACCCAAAATCACTTACGTCCTCTAATTACCCAACACAAAGCCGCTATTAGAACAATATCCAACTCTGGCCCCAGACATCACTCGGTACCCCTACTCAAATCTCTTAATATGTTAGATATTAAGTCACTGCACATTCTCTCATGTGTATTATACATATATAAAACGCTAAACTATAATGCCAATCCTGATCTTAAAAGCTTCATAGAAGGTTGTAACAGAACCCATGAGCACCACACCAGAAATAAATACAGTTTTGATATTCCTAGAGTACGTCTTAATCAAACTAGAAATGCTCTGCAAATCAAGGGGCCCAGAATGTGGAATGACCTTCCCAACCATGTTAAAGACTGTACCTCTCTCAACCAGTTTAAGATAAAAACTAAACACTACCTAATAAATTCCCTGTAATCTACCTCACTCCTCTATTGTCAACCCATGTCTGTTATTTTCTTTTTTTTTTTTTTTTTTTTTTTTAATCAACACTGTTTGTCAACCTATTGTATTTGTGCTGCTTTTTCAGTCATGTTCCCCCTATTTTTTATCTTTATTTGTATTTGTTCTCAACACCTTTTATTCTTTATGCTCAATTAGTATTAAGTTCTAGATATTAATGTTTTTCTTGCCCGAAACGCATTGCGTAATAGTGGCTTTAGGCATTGTATGTACTAGCTCTATCTATATATCAATCCATTAATGTAACATCACTTGTATGTATATACCTTACCTGAATAAACATCTGAATCTGAATCTGAATAAATAAATAAATAAAGCAATCACTATGAACTGGCGTATATCGTGCTTACCACAGATTGTCTGGTCGAGGGCGCTTCTCCCTCCGACGAAGCTTGATCAGCGCGCTTCCACGGCCCACAATAATGCCTCCGGGCGGATTAATATTCACTAATTATCGCCCACGACTAGAGACCACACGTCCCCAGCTCGATTCCACAGCTGGTACGTCTGCACACTTCTCTTCTCTTCGAGATATATCACTAGGGGTTCCCTTCTGACGGGAGGTCAACGGAGCGCGGCTTTTCCCCTGCGATGTCTGGCCTCAAGTGAGGTCAAAGCCCCTCCAGAAGCGAGCCTCACGCCTCCAGCAAAATGTCCACATCTCCTAGCCAGTCATTTATCTGTTTTCTTCTTCATTGCCCATAATCTCAAATTGTTATACATATCCAAGCAACCATTTTACATATGGGTTATCACCTCAATATTTGCTAGACCTTCTAATCAGGTCAGGCTTGATGAATAACTCTCAAGGAGGGAGACTCGTTTCTCCTGCAGGCTGAGATCATAACACTTCCCTCCCTTTATTTTTGAGAGTTATTCCAGTGGCAAAGCTCGGGATAATACATCCGCCACATCACTGTCTCGAGATCATAACAGTTTTAATTTCTTGTTTTCATTCTACTCATTATGCTCAATTAGTATTAAGCTTGTCATTTAAGTTTATCATGCCCGAAACGCTTTGCGTAATAGTGGCTTTAGGCATTGTATGTACTAGCTCTACCTATAAGTCAACCAATCTTTGTAAAAATTTATTGTATGTATGTACCTTACCTAAATAAAAATTATTATTATTATTATTATTATTATCATACACTCTCTAAAAACCAAGGCAGGAAACACCAGTGAAATTCCGTCCATTGTATACAAGAGAACCTCCCATGCCCTTGCCCCACCCATAGCCCTACTGTTCAACAAATCTATAGAGTGTCACACCTTCCCTGATATCCTCAAAAAAGCAAGAGTAACGCCAGTCCATAAAGGAGGCAATCCGGCGGACATAAACAATTATAGACCAATATCAAACCTACCCATTCTATCAAAAATATTTGAAAAAATTATTTACAAACAGCTCTATTCCTACCTCGTAAAATTCGACATACTCAGCCCCTGCCAGTTTGGCTTCCGGTCCCAAAAGAGCACCAATGATGCAATCATTAGTCTCCTTGACGTTATCTACTCAGCCCTTGACAAAAATTAGTTTCCGATTGGACTCTTCATTGACCTAAGAAAAGCCTTTGATACTGTTAATCACAACTACCTCTTACTTAAACTCCAGCATTATGGAATCCGAGGCCTTGCCCTTGACTACAACCGATCCTATCTTAGTGACAGACACCAATAGGTACCCATCAATGATACAACTTCTTCCACTCTACCAATTACCGTTGGAGTGCCACAGGGCAGTATCTTAGGCCCTCTTCTATTTCTTATATATATAAACGATCTGCCTAATGTCTCTCAATCAATATTCTCAAACCTATATTGTTTGCTGACGATACTACCCTTATCTATTCAGACCTCAACCCACATATACACTCAATAATGTTGTGAATAATGAATTAAAAAAAGTCCACTTATGGATGTCAACGAACAAACTAACATTAAACATCGAAAAGACTTACTACATCTTATTTGGAAGCAAATCATCAAATGCAATTCAGCTACAGATAAACAACATTAACATCAGTAATAAAAATGATGGCAAGTTTCTTGGCCTATTCCTAGACAAGAGACTCAACTTCAGCACCCACATTCAACGCAAGAAAGTCTCTAAGACAGTTGGCATACTCTCTAAAATCAGATATTATGTTCCTAACTCTGCTCTCTTCTCACTATATTATGCACTAATTATCTACCCCTATCTTAATTATGGTATCTGTGCATGGGGTTCAACCACTGCAAACCACCTCAAGTCCATCATCACGCAGCAAAAATCTGCTATCAGAATAATAACTAACTCTGCTTTCAGACAACACTCAGCTCCCTTGTTTAAATCCCTAAACTTGCTTAACATTAACTCCCTCCACACATTCTCCTGTGTCAACTACATTTACAAAACCCTGTTCTTAAATGCAAACCATGCTCTGAAACTCTCCCTGGACAGATGTAATAGGACCCATTATCACCACACCAGAAATAAATATCTCTTTGATATCCCCAGGGTCAAACTTAATCTGTGCAAACACTCTATGCAAATTAAGGGACCTAGTCTATGGAACTCACTCCCTAGTGAATTGAAAAGCTGTCAAACTTTTGCCTTATTTAAAAGCAAAAGCAAAAAGTACCTAATTTCATCTTCTTAGTTTCCTACACTGAGCATTAAATTTGCTCTGTACCTAGTGTTACCCAATCTCCTAATTTTTATGTATTTAACCCAAACAACCTTATCATTGTGTTCATTGCTGTCTTCTTTTATGTGCTAGCCATATTTATTTATTTATTTTTTATTTATTTATATATATACAAGAAGGTACATTGGGGTTGTGAGAATACATTGGATAGTACAGTATTTACATTCTTGTAAAGCCACTAGTACGCACAGCGTTTCGGGCAGGTCCTTAATCTAGCAGATAATTTTAAGTAGGTAATTTCAATCAGAATTGATAATGCTGTACTGTGCCTACCAATTTTTGTCAACTACCATTCAAGCTGTCATTGCAATCAATCTTAGCTACCTATGTGCTTTAATATACTGTACCTACAATTTTCTCTCATCTTTTTTTTTTCTTGCCATGTAACTGTTATCATTTTTTTTTATAAATTTTGCTAGTATTTACCTACTTAAAATTTTCTTAGATTAAGGACCTGCCCGAAGCGCTGCGCGTACAAAAGGCTTTACAAGACTGTAATTACCATTTTATGGATCCTCACATTCCCAATGTACCTTCTTGTATATGCATAAATAAATAAAAAAAATAAATAAACATCAATTGTGCAGCATATTTTTATTTTATGTCTCATCCAGATTTAATTTCAAAATAAAACCAAACTAAATAAATTAGAAATGGGTATGTATAGCTAAGGTACACCCTTACTACTAGGTGAACAGGGGCATTTGGTGATAGTAAATGATCCCATCAGGCAGGGCTCATCACTTTCTCTCATATTTCATGTTCACCAGTGTTTATTTACTTAATAACTACGGGTATAATATCTTGCTGTTATAAAACTAATTATAATATCATAAAAGACATATTTACTCAAAGTTTCAAGCAGAGAATGCATATATAACTAACAAGAAGGACTCCTCTTCACGAGATTCAATTTTTATAATCTTTTGTTTATGTTCCAAAATCTTAAAATCGATCCCAGTGTTATGTAATAGAGAAAAATTGAGTTATATCCAGTTTACGTAAAGCTACGAGTGGTCGAAACCACGCTTAGATCCCGGACCAAACTTACGAAGGTTTTTCGACTTAGTGTAGCTACCTGAATACGGACGTAGCCGCCACGAAGGCGCTAAGAAGGAAAACATTCGTAGCTAAGAAGAAAAACCTTCGTAAGTACCTTCGTGAATCTGGCCCCTGGTTGTTAAACGATTCTGTGGGTCGTATTCCGGGGGAAAATTAGGATTAAGGACCTCCCCGAAACGCTACGCAAGCTAGTGGCTTTACAAGGATGTAAAAACTCTTGTATATATCAATAAACTCTTAGTATGAGGACGGGTTGGGGATTGTGAGCCGAGAACGGAACCTCCTGCACCCCCAGGACCCGCCAGCAGTAAACTAGAAAGTGTATTCTCCTGACTATCCTCTATCATCGTTACGTCATGCACATCATTACTTTCTTCTACGCACGTTTCAATTTCCATTTCACGTCCTGTTTTACTTTCAATTACACGTCCCGTTTCACCACCATCTTCACCCCGTCTACCTTCCATAGCCAATTTTTCCAATGCCTCAATCCTCTTATCTAGTTTTTTTAGATACTCCAAAATTTGATTACCAACCTCAGAGGTGACCATATTGTCCTGAACCTTGTCCTCACAAGGTTTCAGTTTTCCCACTGCATGATGTACTTTCCCTAAGCTCGCCTTTATTTACTCCGTCCCTTTCTCCCACACATTGATCATAGGGGCTGTCGTTGACTTCCAGCTGTTTCCTCCATGTTCCTCTTGCACAATCTTTCCTTGCTGCGAGGATACATCTATCCTGCTTGTAGGACCCATCCTAGTCTCTTTCAAATGAGGCTTCATGGGGCATAGAGAGGAACCAGCATTGTGGCTGCCTCGACAGTTGCAACACTGATGTCACTTGCACAGGTATTACCAGAGAAGAACTAATAACGGCCATTAAAGTTGGGAAATCTACCGCCCCTGGGTAGGATGGAGTAACTTATGAAATACTTAATGAACTTGCCCTTATGACGAAAAGCCCACTTTTAGACCTCTTTAATATTAGTTATAAAGAGGACAGTATTCCCAGTAAATGGAAAAATGCTATGATCATCCCTATCCCTAAAACCAATAGAGAGTACAGACCTGTGTCTTTAACCTCGTGTTTTTGTAAAATGATGGAGAGGATAATTTTAAATAGACTTTTATATATAATAGGTGATCAGCTGTCTAGTAATTTGTTCGGGTTCCTCAGAGGAAAAAGTACCTCTGATTGTATTATTAAATGTCTAGCTAATGAAAATTATTATTATAGAATTTTTATTGATTTACAAGGAGCTTTTGATAAAGCCAACAAAGAGGTTATTTTATATGAATTAGTTGGTCTTGGTGTTAAAGGGAGATTATTGCGCTGGATAGGGGATTATCTTTACGAAAGGAAGGCTCACGTGTGGTATCAAGGTTGTATGTCAGGTGTGAGGTCTTTTGAACTCGGCACACCTCAGGGAGGAGTGTTGAGTCCCACCCTGTTTAATGTACTAATGAATAAGATAGCATCTGAGAGATACTCAAATGGGGTAACTCCGATCATATATGCCGATGATATTTTGTTTCAGGGCAAAGATATTTCAAAGGTTCAAACAGTGTTGGACAATTTCGGAAACCTGTGTCACCATATGGGACTGGTGGTTAATGAAAACAAAACTAAGTTTGAATGTAGAAGTCGGAGCCCCATTGTATTGAAAATAAACGGTAAAAATATAGAGAGTTAATATATATAAATATTTAGGCATATATCTTGGATATACCCATGAGAGTTTGGAAGCTGAGATGAACAGACTGTTGGGTCAATGTCGGAAGAGATTACAACCTCTGAAGGCCTTAGCATGCTGTGGAAAGGGAGTGGGAGTCCCTGTGCTACGAATGATATACTTGAGTACTGTAAGATCTCTTATTGGTTATGCTGCACCTGTCATTTCTTGTTTTGGTAAAGGTAGGATGGGCAAGTTGGAGAAGGTACAAAATGAAGCCATGAGAATTATCTTAGGATGCCCAAGAAATGCACTTAATGAGATAATGAGGATGGAGTTGAATCTGCAGAGTATTGGGGATAGAATTTTAGAGATACATGTTGCCTCTGCCATTAGATTAATGAGAGGTGGGGGAGCTAATGAATTAATCCTCTCGGTTCAAAAGGTGGGAAGTAGTGAACAGTGTATGATGAAGAAGAGAGTATATATGAATAACTTATGTTCTAATGTTATAAAGTATGATGTTATTACAGAGTGTATTGTTGTGCCCAAGAGAAAATTCACACCACCATGGGAGGATTGTAATGTAGATGTAGTAATTACTCCCTTGCAAAAGAAAAAAAGTATGTATGAAATAGGAGAGCTGAGGGCAACATATGATTGTATAATTAGAAAACTGCCTACAGAAAACACTCTACATGTATATTGTGATGGGTCAGTAGCTAGGGATGGGAAGGCAGGATGTGGAGTCTTGATCAGGGAGTACACTGACATCGGCACTGTAGATACTGTTATTGGACGCCGCTTAACTGACAATGTCTCTTCAACGCAGGCTGAACTCCAAGGTGTATTAGCAGGATTACAGGAAGTAGTCAAATGTGGTAAAAATGCTTGCTTTATTGACAGCAGAGGAGCGTTAGAGTCTTTAGAGTTAGAGTCCTTCACTTATGGTAAAGGAAAGTCTACTTGGAAGGATTCAATTTACATGAGATTAAAATTAGGATACAAATATATCTGGCAATATACGGTGTTGATGTCAGTGAAAAAGATAAGGAGTGTAAATTATGTAGTATGCCGCACGCCCACACCTTAGAACATTATGTATTAGAATGTCAACTTATTGAAAACTATAGAAATAAGGAAATAAATAGTGTAGCACATCAAATTGTTTGGATGTGTGATAATGGTATGATAGACAGTATACTTAGGAGCTACAAGAATTTTGCCCCAAGAGTGTAACAATTATATGCTGTACTTACTATATTAACCTGTAATGTTAAATGGGATTCTTGTAATATTATTTGTGTATTTGTAATCACTGAATTTGTGCGCCCCTTGAGGGACTTGAAGTAGAGTGGGGTAGAAATAGCCTAAGCTACTATCCCTTTGAGATGTATTTCTTGCTTATCTCAATAAACATACTTGAACTTCAAATCAAATCAAATCAAATCAAATGTTTATTTAGGTAAGGTACATACATACAAGAGATTTTACAAAGAGTGATAGATTTATAGATAGGGCTAGTACATACAATGCCTAAAGCCACTATTACGCAAAGCGTTTCGGGCATGAAAAACTTAAATGACTAAAGCTTAATACTAATTGAGCATAAAGAGTAAAATGAAAACATGGAATGAAAACTTAGCTGAAAAAGCAGCACAAATACAATTCTGTCGACAAACAGCGCTCTTTAAAAAAAAACAGACATTGGTTGACAATAGAGGGGTAAGGTAGGTTACAGGGAATTTATTAGGTATAGCTTCGTTTTTATCTTAAACTGGTTGAGAGAGATACAGTCTTTAACATGGTTGGGAAGGTCATTCCACATGCTGGGTCCCTTGATTTGTTGAGCATTTCTAGTTTGATTAAGTCGTACTCTAGGAATATCAAAACTGTATTTAAAACAGTTATGTAAAACAATATGCTTCTGTGAATAATACAATTTCTCCCACCCTACCCATCAACATTGGTGTTCCTCAGGGCAGCATACTTGGACCTCTTCTCTTTCTCATCTACATTAAGGGAGTAATAGAGAGTCACCAGGGCAGGGCGTGGTACATAATATCTGATCTTGGAAAGAATGCCCACAGTTTTTGAAACTTTTTTTGATATGTTTAGAATGTGTCCCTGGAAATTAAGCTTGTGGTCAATGAGAATGCCAAGGAATTTGCCATCTAATTTGTTACAAATTTGGGTATTGTTTATTTTGAGATTTATTTGATTAGAGGATTTATTGCCAAACAGAATATAAAAGGTTTTGTCAATGTTAAGGGTGAGTTTGTTGGCAGTTAGCCACAGATAGACTTTATTTAGCTCAGTATTTACTGTGGCATTTAGAGCAAGGGGATCAGGACTGGAGTAAATGAAGGTTGTGTCGTCAGCAAATAGAATTGGTTTGAGGTGTTGGGAGGCATTTGGAAGGTCATTAATGTAGATGAGAAAGAGGAGAGGGCCAAGTATGCTGCCCTGGGGAACACCAATGTTGATGGGTAGGGTGGGAGAAATTGTATTATTCACAGAAACATATTGGAGCCTGTCAGTAAGGTAGGATTTGAGGTATTGTAGGGAGTGTCCTCTGACTCCATAATGATGTAATTTAAGAAGAAGGTTTTGGTGGTTGACAGTGTCAAAAGCTTTACGCAGGTCCACAAACAACCCAACAGAGAACTCATTTTTATCAAGAGCTGTATGAATCGAGTTAAGCATACTAATAAGTGCATCGTTAGTGCTTTTTTTGGGTCTGAAGCCATATTGGCAAGGGCTAAGTATATTGAGTTTGGCTAGATATGAGTAAAGCTGCTTATAGATTAGTTTTTCAAAATTTTTGACAAGTTTGGCAGGATAGATATAGGTCTGTAGTTGTTAACATCTGTGAGATTACCACATTTGTGGACAGGCGTTACTCTCGCTTTTTTTTAGAATATCTGGGAAGGTTTGGAGTTCAAGTGACTTGTTGAAGAGCAAAGCAATAGCAGGGGCTAAAGATCTGGAGGCTTTTTTGTAAATTAAAGTTGGTATCTCCTCAAGGGCACCAGACTTGGTTTTAAGGGAAAGGATTATCTCATTGACGTCAGTGGAATTAATAGGCTTTAGGTACAGAGACTGTGGATAGTTACCTGAAAGATAGTCATTAATGTCTGTACTGGAAGATGGAATATCATTTGCAAGGGATGAACCAATGGAAGAGAAGAACCTATTGAACTCAGTAGCAGAATCAGAGGCTGAAAGCTGACCATCGTTATTAGACAGGAGAGTCGGTTTGTTATTTAAAGACTTCTTTGATCCCAATATTTGAGAAATTGTTCTCCAAGTTTGTTTAATGTTGCTCTTTATTTGGGTAAATTTATCTTCATAGTATTTAGTTTTGGCTCGTCTAATTATCTTAGACAGCAATAATGAGTAATTCTTTGAGAATTCTTTGGAGACAATTCCTAACCTATACTTCTTCTCAAGGTCATGTTTTTTATTAATAGATTTAAGTATTCCCTTTGTAAGCCAGGGATTGTTAAGCCTTTTGGTTGTGACTTGTTTTGTAAGCATAGGACAGTGGGTATTATAAAGGCTAAGAGTTTTTTGAAGAAAAGATTGTACTGCAAGGTTGATGTCCACTATGTTACCTAACTCGGACTCCCAGTTGACATTATCAGCAGCAGTTATAAAATTGTCTATAGCAGTTTCATTGTGTAGTCTAAAACGTATCACTCTTGACTCAAGAGGTGGTTTGCTAATGTTAGTTAAGAGAAATGTGGGGTAATGATCTGTAGTGCTATCGGTGATTATACCTGAAGTAAGCGGAGAGGTTATGTTTGTCCAGATGTGATCGAGCGTCGTGGCAGTGCTATCAGTGATTCTAGTAGGTCTAGTGATTAAGGGTATGAGGAAGCAGGAATTCATACAGTTGAGGAAGCTAACAGCAGTGGGGTGTTCAGGCTCGCAGAGGTCAATATTAAAGTCCCCTGCGATAATTAGGTGGTTTTTGTTCAGTCTGTTATCAAGTATTAGATTTCTAAGGTTTGAGTTGAATTCGGACACATCAGTGTTAGGAATTCTATAAACTGCACCCACAGACAGGATAGACTCGGCACCCTTGACTCTGAAGCTGGCGAAGATATACTCCCCATAGCAGTCTCTGGTTCTAATTTCTTTTAAGCATGTTAGTTCTTGGTGGTAGTAAAGAGCAGTGCCACCACCTCTCTGAATTTGACGACAGTTGTGAATTGCTGAGTAGTTAGGCATGTTAAAGAGCTGAGTAGTATCCTCTTTCAACCATGTTTCAGTAAGTATAATAAAAGAGAATTTGTTGTCAATAGCTTCAATCAAGGCACTAACATCATCGAAGTGTTTACCTAGGGATCTAACGTTCAAATTGATTACAGAGATATTGTGATTATGAGTTAATACATTGTTTACATCATGTGCTGCAAAATATCTGCAATTTAGATCATTAAAGTGATAATTGTCATAGATAGTGGATAAGAGGTTAAGTTCAGGGTCTATACTTGTCTGCATAAAAAAAGCTGATTGCAGGAAAAACAAGGGAAGAAAGGCAAATAACAAGGTAGAAATAAGCTATAAAATAGGGAAAAAGATGTACACAATACAGAACAAAGCAAACTCAAAAGGGGCTTACAGGGGTACAATGGAGTAAGGGAGTATGGCTAGGCTAGGCAACCTAGGTAATAAATGAGATTAACGAAAAAACATATAAACATGGACTATACAAAACACAAGATATAGTAATACAAAACAAAAATATAAACAAGACTAAGCAATACAAAAACAAATTGAGCAAAAATGAAAAATGAGGTAGATTGCTTACAAGTACTCTCAGGTACACTGTAAGTAACAATTTGCAATTTGAGATGCAGGCAAAGCCAGGGGTACAATGGAGTAAGGGAGCATGGCGAGGCTAGGCAACCTAGGTAATAAATGGAATCAAAGAAAAGTTGAATAATAAGCATAGGCAAATTTAAGCTAATGATTATTAATTATAAATAGTTCAGTTATGACTGTATAATTAATAAGACCTGAAGAACTATTTATGCACTCAATTAAAAAATTTCAGTAAATGACTAGTTAAGAGCAAGTTAAAAATTAAGTCAGAAAATGAAACAATGAGACTTAGGAAACCTAGCCCCACTAGTTGACAGGGGGTTAATTAAGTTAATTCACTGGGAGTGATAATGAGCTGAGACAGACCACATTGGGAGAGGAAAGTGTTGAGGTTCTCTTCTTTAGTAATTGTGAACATTTTGCCCTCTGCGGTTTTTCTCACCTTTATCAGTCCATCTCTAACGAAGCACTGATGAATCGCATCTGGGTTTTTTTGACGGATTTGACGCAGGCGGTAGAGGAGGTGCTGTCTGTTCCTAGTCAAGCACTCGTTGATGTATAATCCCGTCCGTTGGGCTACAGCTGTCCGGACTAGATTGGATTTCGTGAACTGGGAAGACAGCTTCAGGCGAATTTTCCGTTGGTTTTGACTTGATGGATTCTTTTTGCCTACTCTGTAGGCAGCAATAACGTCAGATTTGTTTAGAATGAGCTGCAATTTGTCTTTTATGAGATCCAGAGCTATTTCGACACAGTTTTCACCATCATGTTCCACAGGTATATCTTGGGACGACTTTAATAGTGGCTTTAGGCATTGTATGTACTAGCTCTACCTGTACATAACTGCAGGCCTAATTTTTTTTTTTTTTTTTTTTGAGATATATACAAGAGTTGTTACATTCTTGTACAGCCACTAGTACGCGTAGCGTTTCGGGCAAGTCCTTAATCCTATGGTCCCTGGAATACGATCCCCTGCCGCGAAGAATCGTTTTTTCATCCAAGTACACATTTTACTGTTGCGTTAAACAGAGGCTACAGTTAAGGAATTGCGCCCAGTAAATCCTCCCCGGCCAGGATACGAACCCATGACATAGCGCTCGCGGAACGCCAGGCGAGTGTCTTACCACTACACCACGGAGACTGCTTACCACTTACCACTTTCCACGGAGACCACGGAGACTAATAAAAAAGGTGGCGGTACAGCAATATATTACAAAGATACCTTCACTTGCAATAGTGTCATTAGTGATAGAGACGACTATTGTGAATATACCTTTGCCAAGTTCTCCAGTAAATCCCTTAAATCCTCCCTGATAATCGGTGCCATCTATAGATTTCCTAATACCAACATAGCTTTATTCTCTGACAATGTAAGGAATCTTATCATAAATAACAATCTCAACAAAAATCACATCATTCTGGGAGGTGATTTCAATATTGACCTGGGTCTTCAAAACAACCCTCAAGTTGACTGTTACGGCCCTCTCGGGTCGCAACTGGGTTCGTACTCTGATGTTGTTAAAGGGGAGGGTATCCGGCCCCAAGCCAGTAGTGGCTTTCAAGGGATGTGATCAGTAACGCAAGTAAACTAAAAGGGGAAGGGAAAGAAAGGCAAAAACTTAATATAATATAATAACCGCCACCAATAAATAATATATAAAAGGTTACACAGGGGGAGGGGTATTAACACTGCACAGGGGAATTATCTACACGATAGTCTTCTTCTGAAGACCCTGGATCTTCTTGGTGCCAAGTTCTCGGTGCTCTCGTGGCCTCTCGACGAATCCTTCGACAAGCTGAGTCTACCCTGGACACAGGCCAGCCAAAACACAGTTCCACTGGGGGCACCGCCGTGGAGGCCGTCAACCACAAGTCCAGCAAACTGCTGGCAGGTTCCGGATCAGCAACGCTGTTCAGGCCACTCCACGAGCGATACTAGGGTAGCGCCCTAGTCAGGAGCCTCGTGTGATACCACAGATCACTCTCCTGTCCACAATACCCCAGTGGTCAATCGTCTCCACCAGTCGGTCCCGGGTACGACAATCCTTCAACTGCCACTTCACTGGCAGGGTAACACCACAGTGTTCCTCCGGGAGGCGACTCACAGCTGCTGCAGCAAAGCACTTGGTATGGGAACGGCTGCTTTGGGTAGACTGACTCAACTTCCCTTACAGTAGTCCCAGGTCGACTCTGTAAGCAGACACGTCATCAATAACAGGGACACACTAAAGCACCTCACTTACAGGCTCAGACACAAACGCCCGATGTATCCACTCCATAGATGGCGTTGTCGTCTGAGCACCACCTCACCAGAGGTCAGCAGCGGCGGTGTTGTGAGCTGAACAGGACTGGAAACTGGCCCTTGTGGCCGGTACACTTCGTCCTCACCAGGGGTCGTCGTCCATCTGGAGGGGGTTTCGGGAGCTGGCCCACAGATGGCGCGGTCGTCACTGCTCCGTGCTCGGACGCTGGATTCGGGTCCGTAACATTGACTATTTCCGTAACAGCATGCACTCCTGTATGCTAATCCCCACAATCACCAAGCCCACTCGAGTCACTCAAACATCTGCCACTACCCTGGATCACCTATGGACTAATATAACAGCTCCCCTTACATCTGGGGTAATTTATGACAGAACAACTGACCACTATCCTACTTTCCTCATAGCAAACATTGACACATCACCACCAGAAACCAAAAAACTTTCAATCAGGCTACATAGTGAATCAGCTTTAGGCAATCTCTCTAATGCACTCCATAATATTAACTGGGAATCTGAACTTAATAATTCACAGGATATAAACTCATCAACTAACCTCTTTCTCTCCAAAACTCTAAGCCTCTACAACACTCACTGTCCCCTCCTTACCAAACAAGTAACTGATAAAAGAAAAAATAACCCGTGGCTCACAAGTGGCATAATTAAATCAATCAACAAAAAACATGAATACGAAAAGAAATTTAGGAGTGGCCTAGTTTCAATGGAAGTAGTTAAAAGGTACTCATCAGTGCTTACCAGTATCATAAGAAAAGCAAAACTTTCATATTATGAGACTAGATTCAAAGAAGCAAAAGGCAACATGAAAAGCACATGGAATACCATCTCTAACATCCTGGGAACTAAACAACACTCCCACAACCAGATAACACTCTCTAAGGATGGCCTTACACTGTCATCTGACTTAGAAATGGCGAATGAATTTAATAGCTTCTTTTCATCGATTAGTGCTAACCTTGCTAGTAAAATCCCACAGACTCAGACACATATCAACACATATCTCTCAGGCAGCTATCCAAACTCTCTTCTCCTCTCACCAGTCAGCCCGTCAGATGTTGTGTCCATCATACACTCACTAGCTCTGCTGTTCAACAAATCCCTTGAGTGTCATACCTTCCCTGATTTGCCCGAAACGCATTGCGTAATAGTGGCTTTAGGCATTGTATGTACTAGCTCTATCTATATATCAATCCATTAATGTAACATCACTTGTATGTATATACCTTACCTGAATAAACATCTGAATCTGATCTTACCTGAATAAACTAAAAACCAAAGCTGGGAACATCAGTGAAATCCCATCCATTGTATACAAGAGCGCCTCCCATGCCCTTGCGCCACCTATAGCTCTGCTGTTCAACAAATCCCTTGAGTGTCATACCTTCCCTGATATCCTTAAAAAAGCAAGAGTAACGCCAGTTCATAAAGGAGGTAATCCGTCAGACATAAACAACTATAGACCAATATCGAACCTACCCATACTATCAAAAATATTTGAAAAAATTATCTACAAACAGCTCTACTCCTATCTCGTAAAATTCGACATTCTTAGCCCCTGTCAGTTTGGATTCCGCTCTCAAAAGAGTACCAACGATGCAATTATTAGTCTCCTTGATATAATTTACTCAGCTCTTGACAAAAATGAGTTTCCAATTGGACTCTTCATTGACCTGAGAAAGGCCTTTGATACTGTTAATCACGATTACCTCTTATGTAAACTCCATCATTATGGAATCCGAGGCCATGCACTGGACTATATACAATCCTATCTTAGTGATAGACACCAATGTGTAGCCATCAATAATATAATCTCTCCCATTCTACCAATAACTGTTGGAGTGCCACAGGGCAGCATCTTGGGACCTCTTCTTTTTCTTATATACATTAATGATCTGCCTAATGTCTCTAACATTCTGAAACCTATTTTGTTTGCTGATGATACTACCCTCATCTACTCCAACCCCAACCCACATACACTAAATGATGTTGTTAATAATGAACTAAAAAAAGTCCACTTATGGATGTCAACCAACAAACTAGCTAACACTTAACATAGAAAAGACCTACTACATCCTATTCGGAAGCAAATCTACAAATGCAATTCAGCTTCAGATTGACAATGTAAACATTAACAATAAAAATGATGGAAAGTTTCTTGGCATATTCCTAGACAAGAGACTCAACTTCAGTACCCACATACAACACATAACTAAGAAAGTCTCTAAAACAGTTGGTATACTCTCCAAAATCAGATATTATGTTCCTAACTCTGCTCTCATCTCTCTATATTATGCACTAATCTATCCCTATCTCAACTATGGTATCTGTGCATGGGGTTCAACCACTGCAAACCACCTCAAGTCCATCATCACCCAGCAAAAATCTGCTATCAGAATAATATCAAATTCTGCTTTCAGACAACACACAGCCCCCTTTTTTAACTCCCTAAACATGCTAAACATAATCTCACTCCACAAATTCTCTTGTGTCAACTACATTTACAAAAACCTGTTCTTAAATGCAAATCCTTGTCTGAAACTCTTCCTGGACAGATGTAATAGGACCCATTATCACTCACCAGAAATAAATATCTCTTTGATATCCCCAGAGTTAAACTTAATCTGTGTAAACACTCAATGCAAATAAAGGGACCCAGTTTATCGAACTCACTCCCTACTGAATTGAAAAGTTGTCCTACTTTTACATCATTCAAAATCAATACTAAAAAGTACCTAATTTCATCTTCATAGTTTTTCACTTTTTGCCTTAAAATTGCACTGTATCAATTGCTACCCAATCTCCCAACCTTTATGATCCCAATTTGAACATCTTTACCATTGTGATCATTGCTGTTTTCTTATATGTGCTGCCAATCTGTTGTATGGTGTCTATAAATCTTGTTTATCTGTATCTCTTGCTACCCAGTCTCCCAATCTTTATGTACCCAATCTGAACATCTTTACCATTGTGATCATTGCTGTCTTATATGTGCTGTCAATCTGCTGTATGGTGTCTATTAACCTTGTTTAAATTACTAATCAAGCTGTCAATGTAATCAATCAGAGCTTTAATATAACAATGTGCTTTAATATACCTAGTTATCTCTCTCATCTCATTTTTCTCTTGTAATGTATCTTTATCATTTATCAATTCTGATTGAAATTACCTACTTAAAATTATCTGCTAGATTAAGGACCTGCCCGAAACGCTGCGCGTACTAGTGGCTTTACAAGAATGTAAATACTGTACTATCCAATGTATTCTCACAAACCCAATGTACCTTCTTGTATATATATAAATAAATAAATAAATAAATAAATAAACCTATAAGTCAACCAATCTTTGTAAAAAAAATTCTTGTATGTATGTACCTTACCTAAATAAACATTTTATTTTATTTATTTCTGGTGTGGTGGTCATGGGTGCTGTTACAACCTTCTATGAAGCTTTTGAGGTCAGGATTGGCATTACAGTTTAGCGTTTTATATATGTATAATACACATGAGAGAATATGCAGTGACTTAATGTCTAACATATTCAGAGATTTGAGTAGGGGTACCGAGTGATGTCTGGGGCCAGAGTTGGATATTGTCCTAATAGCAGCTTTGTGTTGAGTAATTAGAGGACGTAAATGATTTTTGGTAGTAGAGCCCCAAGAACAAATACCATAGTTGAGATATGGATAGATAAGGGAGTAATAGAGAGTCACCAGGGCAGGGCGGGGTACATAATATCTGATCTTAGAAAGAATGCCACAAGTTTTTGAAACTTTTTTGATATATTTAGAATGTGTCCCTGGAAATTCAGCTTGTGGTCAATGAGAATGCCAAGGAATTTGCTATCTAATTTGTTACAAATTTGGGTATTGTTTATTTTGAGATTTATTTTATTAGAGGATTTATTGCCAAACAGAATATAGAAAGTTTTGTCAATGTTAAGGGTGAGTTTGTTGGCAGTTAGCCAAAGATGGACTTTATTTAGCTGAGTATTTACTGTGGCATTTAGAGCAAGGGGGTCAGGACTGGAGTAAATGAAGGTTGTGTCGTCAGCAAATAGAATTAGTTTGAGGTGTTGGGAGGCATTTGGAAGGTCATTAATGTAGATGAGAAAGAGGAGAGGGCCAAGTATGCTGCCCTGAGGAACACCAATGTTGATGGGTAGGGTGGGAGAAATTGAATTATTCACGGAAACATACTGGAGCCTGTCAGTAAGGTATTGAACTTGAATTGAACTTGAGCAGTAAACAGGTACCCCAGGAGTTTCCGGGTTATGTCGCTTGCATCCTACGATAGGTCAGTAGGTGGCTTAGGGGTTACGTTGATGAGTCTAACAGGCTAAATGCCCCGACTAACACCAACTAACATAAACAATGTATACCATTAGGGGTTCCCAGACAATCAACCATAGAAAACGTGAAGGTTGCCGGGACGCGGAACAGAAGCGACGGTCCGAGAGCTTCACCACGACAACAACAACCACAGCCATTACGACCGGGCCGGGGCGCATCCGATCCCACGATCCCTAAATCAACACACGACCGGGCCCAGACCTCTCTCTCAACACTCCTGCAGTCGTCGCCAGGGGAACACCTTCCACTAAACTACGTCTTCTATAAAGAATATATTGTCTGGGTGTGATTTGTCTCGAGTCCAGGTCATCATAACGTACACGCCGTTATCGGCGTTCTTCACACACCACAAGGTAACAACTTTTGTCATGGACCTCCTTTACCCTCCGGAGGTGACTGCCAAGACGGTGCCGCACAGTCTGTCCCCACCTTGCACAGTCTGACCACCTTGCACAGTCTGCCTCCACCTTGCACAGTCTGCCCACCTTGCACAGTCTGATGCCACCTTGCTTGGTCTGCCTCACCTTGCACAGTCTGCCCCCCCTTGCACAGTCTGCCCCCACCTTACACAATCTGCCCCCACCTTGCACAGCCTGCCCTCACATTGCACAGCCTGCCCCCACCTTGCACAGCCTGCCCCCACCTTGCACAGTCTGCCCCCACCTTGCACGGTCTGCCCCCCACCTTGCACGATCAGCCCCTATCTTGCACAGTCTGCCCCCACCTTGCACAGCCTGCCCCCACCTTGCACAGCCTGCCCCCACCTTGCACAGTCTGCCCCCACCTTGCACAGTCTGCCCCCACCTTGCACGATCAGCCCCCACCTTGCACAGTCGGCGGCCCACCTTGCATAGTCGGCCCCCACCTTACACAGTCGGCTTCCCCCCTTGCACAGTCTGCCCCCCACCTTGCACAGTCTGCCCTCACCTTGCACAGCATGCCCTCACCTTGCATGATTAGCCCCCACCTTGCACAGTCAGCGGCCCACCTTGCACAGTCGGCTTCCCACCTTGCACAGTCGGCTTCCCACCTTGCACAGTCGGCTTCCCACCTTGCACAGTCGGCTTCCCACCTTGCACAGTCGGCTTCCCACCTTGCACAGTCGGCGGCCCACCTTATCCAGCGGCCCACCTTATCCTGCGGCCCACCTCTATCCTGAGCCCAATAGGCTCAGGTTAGAATAGAGCCTAATAGGCTCAAGAACCTGTACACCTGTTGATTGACGGTTGAGAGGCGGGACCAAAGAGTCAGAGCTCAACCCCCGCAAGCACAGCTAGGTGAGTACAACTAGGTGAGTACCTTGCACAGTCGGCCCCCACCTTGCACAGTCGGCCCCCACCTTGCACAGTCGGCTTCCCACTTTGCACAGTTGGCAGCCCACCTTCCACAGTCGCCTCCCCATGCACAGTTGACCCACCTTGCACAGTCGGCTCACCTTACAAAGTTGGCTAAAGTTAGGAAGGTTTTAATATCCATTGGTGGACAGTCTTGTATGTGACATCACTTGTTAGACTGGGGTAAATTTAGGTTGGGTAAGGTTTGGGTTGGGTAAGGTTTGGGTTGGGTTGGGCAAGTTTAGTTAGGTTTTAATATCCACTGAAGAACAGTCTTGAGTACGATGTTACTTGTATCCTTCCAAGCAATCCCATTTAAATTCAACCCAACTCACCCATATGCCTCTCCAATCTATTCTTGAAAGTTAAAATGTCTTGTCACTATACTACTACTACTACTCCTCGGCTACCAGGGCCAGCTTTAGACCTTACGGTGAGGCCTTAATCTGTGGGAAGCTGTAGAAACTCATTTTGATAATTGTTAGTAAGGCTCTGGGGGTGCAGTGGTAACTCACTTCCCCGTGAGCTATTTTGTCTGATTTCATATCCTGTCCTGGGAGGATTGACTAGGTGCCAGTATTTAACTGTTAACCTCTGTTCACCCAGCAGTAATGGTACCTAGTAATTGGGTACTTTAACTCCGGAACTGGAGCCCCTAGGGCAGTTCGTTGTTGGCTTCAACCTCGTTCTGACAGTCCTGCGACAGTGCTGGAGTTTGAAAAATTCTTAAAAATTTTGTTCTTATCCAAAAATGTTGAAATACATTCCCTCACCACAGGAAAAATAAAGAAAAATGCAAATTAAGTTACAGTGGGCCCTCCGCTTACAAATTGAATCTGTTCCCAGAGACGGTTCGTAAGCCAAAAGTTTGCAACATAAAACAAATTTTCCCATAAAAAATAATGTAAATTGAAATAATCCGTTCCACACTCCCAAAAATATTAACTTCAAAATACATTTCATACCTAATTCACACAAATATTTAGTACTATATTATGTTCATGTTATAGCTTACCTTTATTGATGACTCTTGTTGGCGTATGGAAGACGGTGAGGAGGGGGAAAGGAGGAGAGGTGTTACTGTTTGGAAAGGGAGTTCCCTTCCAATATAACTTCAGGCAGTGATAACTTTTCTAGGGTAATCTTTCCTATGTTTTGCAGGCATACCACTAGGACCTTGTTGTGGCTCACTACTTGCTTGTCTTGAATCTGTCTAAAAACACTTGTTTTTCCCTACATTTTAACATTTGTCTGTAGTGAGACATCACATTGTCATTCAAAAGGTCAATGCAACAGCCTGATACAGCTTTATCGGGGTGAGTTTCTTTCAACAAAACTTTGCAGTTCTTCTCATAATTTACACATTTTCCTAACCCCTAATCTGCTCTGGGCTATTTGGCCTTCAACTCCCACAGGTGCATAAAAAAAAAAAATTCAATTTTTTTTCTTATAAACCTGGTAATTTGTGTTCCCTGACCACGAGAAAATTAAAAAAAAATAATTGTACATACCAATGACGTAAATGAGCCGACAATATGAGCGATGACGTCACACCCAGTATGCTCGTTCATACATTGTATGTCCCAGAGGCATCGCTCGCGGTCTTCAAGCAGCCAAAGTTGCCACGATTTTATTTTTTGTTGCATTATTTACAGTGTCTAGGCGTATTTTACCAATTTTTCTGGGGGGAGCCCCTACGGCTCCCCGGAGCTATCCATGGCTGATATGGATACCCTAACTATTTTGCATCAGTCGATGTGGGTGGAGTTCTAGGCCTACCGGGGATCACGAGCCAGAACCTGGCCCCCTCACAGAGGCACGGGGAGCAATGGCCCATAGAATTGCACATGTGATTTGGAGCATTCTGTATCTGCCATCGACCGGGACAGGCACCCAGAAAGGTAAGTGCCACAAAACAAACCCCTATTCTGGTTAACAACAAAAATCGACAAACGAGTGGCCAGAGCTCCCCACAAAAAAACGAACTAACAAGCATGACGTCACACGAGCCGCACCGCATGTCTGCGCAGCTCCCTCCCCTCTCCGGGAGGGGGAAGGGGGAGCCCCAGACTCCCGCGCCGGCGATCCCCGCCCCAGTTCCTGGGCTGATGGGATAGTGCATGGTCGTGTGGCTCCAGCTCCGGTCTTGTCTCAGTGCTGTGACTTGTTTGCAGTGCTGCTCTTACGGTGGTCGTGTGAGCTGGAAGTAGTATTCTTAGGTACTCGGTGCAGGCAGCTCGCTCGTTGCAGGGTAGGTTGTTGCAACACGCTCAGGTTGTCGCTTCCCCGGACGCCCCAAGGCTGCCCCGCTTTGTGTAGGGACCCGGACTTGGGGGTTTTGGTCGCTTCGGCCTTGGTTCCTTCCACGCCCCCTTGTTTTTCCCCTTCGGTGGTCCATTTTGTTCCCTCCCCCTCCTGCTTCCAGCCCCTATGCGTCTGCAGGCTTCGGGGTCGGGGCGGGGTTAGAGGTTCTGAGACTTGGGCAGTTTTGGGGGTTGCCCCGTCCGGGGTAGCTGCGGAGGCATTCGAGTCTGTTCCTCCGGCCGATGCTCCGGGGTCTGACCAGTGGGCCCCTTCTCTTCCAGCTCTCTCGGCTTCCCCGTCTTTTTCTTGTGAGGCCGGGGCTTTGGAGGTCGACTCGGCCCCGGGGCCTGGTGTAGAGGCTCCTGGGATTGGGGAGGAGCGGCCTTCTGGGCCTTGGGCTCCATTGCGCCCCGCCTGGATTTCCGTCCTTCTGCGCGGGGCTTACTGTTGCAAGGAGTGGGGTTTTCTTTTCCCCCCTCTGCGTACGATTTTGACTTGGGTTCTGCTCCTCCCCAGGTTCGGTTCCGTGTCCCTGTGGTTTCTTTGGTTCCGTCTTCTGGAGATTTTTGGCTACCCGCATCTCTTCCCCTGCGGTGCGGTTGCCCTTTGCGGCTTACCTCCTACGTGTCCTGGAGTTTGTCTCCGTACTGGTTCCTTGTAGCCGTTTGGACTCCTTGTCGCTGGTTGGGCTACTTGTGGCCGTTTGGGCTCCTTGTAGCCGTTTGGGCTCCTTGTAGCCATTTGGGCTCCTTGTAGCCGTTTGGGCTCCTTGTAGCTGTTTGGGCTCCTTGTCGCCGTTTGGGCTCCCTGTCGCCGGTTAGTCCTGCGCATGCACCGTGGGAGTTTGTTTTGGTTCTGGGCGGTGTGCACACGTGTTGGTGTTCTGCGTCCATTTTCTCTCGGGGGGTGGGGGGGGGGCTTCATTTCTCGCTCTTTTTTCTCCAGTTCGTGCCCCGTTGCTTTTAGGGGTGTTCTGGAGTGCCGCTGTGGGGAAGTCACAAGGTTTTCCTTGCGTTTTAGGGTGAGGGAGCCTCCTTCGTCGCTCCCCTCCGCCTCTCCGGCATGGGCTCCCTGGCCGCCTCCGGCGGTTCTCATAGGCTTGCATCGTGGCCCTTCAGCGCCTATGTTCTGCAGGTGAGTTGGTGCGGTCTGGCATCTCCTTCGTCCTAACGCTGTTTTTGTTTTTGGAAGTTGGAATCGGTGTACATACATACTTGAGAACTTGGACCGTGACAACCGAGGTGCCTACTGCAGTTGGTTGAGAACAAGGTGAGCCTTGTTCTCAACACCTGATTCCTTCCTCGGTTCACGAGTGACTGCGGGTGGCCTCTTGGCCCTTACGAGGCGGCTCCTGCCTGTACTCATCCTGCCCTTCTCCTATGCGTGTCTAACCTTGCTTGAGTCCGGGGCCCCGCCTCCACCTTGTTCCACAGTGCATGGAATGGTGGGGGTGCCTGTTCGGTGATACATTTTCATGTGTCGAGGGTGTTTTGTGCTCGCCTCCTTGTGCTTGCGGGACTGGGTTCTGGCCCTTTGGTTCCTCCTTTCCCCTGTCGTTCGCCTGCCGTGCGAATTCTGTGCTTCATGGGCGCTCTCGTCTCTGCTCTTGGGGCTGTGTATGGGGTAAGCCCAAGTGTGGGCTGCCTAATGTGTTCCTTCGATTGCCTGTTACACTGCACACGTTGCTTCTACCGTCCCTGTGGCTCGGTTGGGTACTCGGTTTCCGTCTGTGTCCCCTTGTGTGCCACTCGTGTTAACCCTTAACATGCTAGGGGTATAATATCCTTTCTTCCCCACAGGCGCATGTAATTTTGAAAAAAAATATAATTTTTTCTTCCTAACCTGTTAATTTGTGTTCACTGATCACGGGAAAAATAATAAAAAAATCGTAAGTGGCATATATTGCCCGCTATAGGGCGGCGAAGTCTGGAAAATTATAGGTGCTGACTCAGCGTGAGTCCCAGGCGGTCTGTTGCTCGCCAGCTGTCAGGCCGGAGTTGCCACAAAGAGATAATTACCTAATTATTTCAATGTCTCTGATTGATTTTTCATAGTTTTTTTGCTGTAATATTATTCAATAGTTTGTAGTTTGATATATTTATATAATAAAATGAGTGAATCATTGCTGTACTCAAAAATATGGTGTGCATATTGTTAATTCAATTATGTTCTTCAATCAGTCTGTTATTACACTATAAGCACAGGTTATATATAAGTATCTGCATGTTTTGTTCACTATAACGAACCACTAAGTAGCTGTTATGAGTCAAAAAGTAATGAGGAGTGACCGCCGTGTACCAGCCAGCCACTCCCGCCCCCCCCCTCAAGTCATCTGACTCACCCACATTCTCCTCCCACAATACTGTTTTTGCTATAATTCACTATATACACTATATTCACTATATTTTTTCTATGGTCGTGGTCATAGGTTTCTTCGTCTGCAGCCGTCTCCCTTTTCTGGCGAATGATGTGCCTGCTGCTTTCCGGAGGGGTCCTTGGGTTGTCTCGACTTCGTGTTGAGGAGTGGTGCACCGACCGCCTCCCGTGCATATCCCCTTGTTTTCTTAGGTAGTCTCTGGTGAAGTAGCTCCGGGGAGCCGTAGGGGCTCCCCCCAGAAAACCAGTGTTGAATGTAATGAAACGCCATTTTCTGGGTGAGTCCCGGAGGCTCCCTGGCACCCTCTCGCCCTCCGGTCAGCAGTTTTTTCACGGTTTTGATATCCAGCCTCGGAACTGGGGTGGGGATCGCCGACGCGGGGGTCTGGGGCTCCCCCTTTCCCCTCCCGAAGAGGGGGAGCTGCGCAGACATGGCTCTTGTGACGTCATGCTTGTTAGTTCGTTTTTTCTTGGGGAGTTCTGTCCACTCGTTTGTCGTTTTTTGTTGTTAACCAGAATAGGGGGTTTGTTTTGTGGTGCTTACCTTTCTGGGTGCCTGTCCCGGTCTATGGCAGATATAGAATGCTCCAAATCACATGTGCAATTCTATGGGCCATTGCTCCCCGTGTCTCTCTGAGGGGGCCAGGTTCTGGCTCATGGTCCCCGGTAGCCTAGAACTCCACCCACATCGACTGATGCAAAATAGTTAGGGTATCCATATCAGCCATGGATCGCTCCGGGGAGCCTCCGGGACTCACCCAGAAAATGGCGTTTCATTACATTCAACGCAGTTTTTTTTCACTGTGTTGCATATAATGTTACTTGATGTTGAATTATAATACAACTTGCATCCATTCAATATACACCTGAATATTAGTGTCAAAATTATGTGCACACAAATGTTTTATTTTACACCGTATAAAATATGTATTCACATATTTCATCGATATATATTCACACACTCAATATTTACAGGTTTTTGTAACATTATTGCACATTTAGAAGTCCTGGAGACAGTGGTAGTCATTGAAGCAGTTGACAGCACACAATGAGACGGCACATACTTCACACCATGTTTACACCTGTTTACGTTTCTGTTCTCTCATTTGTGTGGTTTTACAAACTATGCAATCATGTTGGCCTATTGCATGCTTTCCAGCTGGTTGCAAATGTTTTAGTCTGTGTACTTGAAAGGTCTCCATGTGAGTGAGTCTGTGTGTAGGAGCATGGTGCAATACTGGGTTCTGAATGGATCTTTGTATGCCAGGAATGTCTTTGCCAAACTTTGTTAGTAACTGACACAACTGTAAAACTAAACGTGAGGAAATGTGGTTTAATAATGAAGCACATCATTTTCACCAGATAAATATTGAAACTGTTCAGCATGCTTACGTCAACAAGATTGAAAAACATTTTTTCGTCCACTTCAATGTTTTCCATACACACTCGACGACACCCACCATCATGTCACATTTATCAACCAAACGCATGTTGATATTATAGTCAAGAACATAGTCTGGTTTATATATTGATTGCTCAGTTCACCTTGCCACTGTTCACCATTATACTATCGTGAACGGTTGTCAGCATGTTTACTTCTCTCTTGTCTTTCCACCTAACTGAGAGTATTCGATCGCTTTTTCTTAGCTGGCAGTCACCAACTTCAAGATTATTGTTAAACACTGGCATTTTCCTTCATCTTGCCTTTACTGTGCCACACACTCCAATTAAATTTTCAAGCAAGAACCTGGTTAGTAAGGGGGACTTGTATAATAGTTATCAGCATATAAAATGTGTCCCTTGTTCAGCCATAACGCCATCAGTGTCTTCACTACACTATCTGAGAAACCATGTCGGTCTTTACTGGCAATGTCTACATTGCTAGCAAAATACAGAATCATGTGTAACACAATTCCTGTTTCACATTCACAGAGAACGTAGAATTTCAATCCAAATCTGTTGCGTTTGGAGGGAATATACTGCTTGAAGCCAACACGTCCTTTGAAAAGCACAAGGAATTCGTCAATCACCAGCTCCTGTGCTGGTACGTAGAAATCTCTGTACTTTCCAGTCAGTTCATTCATAATGTGCCTGTCTCTCCAAAGTCTATCATCCTCTGTCCGATCTTCATTACTTACAAAATGAAGACACCTGAGGAGTATCTGAAACTTGTCTCAAGACATACATTTCTCGAACAAAGGTGTTGGAACAGTATGGTCTTTGCTTCAATAATCTGAGATAACGTGTTTTACACAATGTTTCATCAACATACATAGTGCAAAAAAAACAAAACATACAATTCACCTACAGTAGTGTTTTTCCAGTGCTGTAATCGGGAAAAATCTGTTAACTCATGTTAAATGAGATGAGCCGTGTGAATATTCGTTTGGTGAACAATATGTTCCATGAGCGGCTCATCAAAAAATGCATTAAAATAGTTCATTTCACACACTTCCTCACCAATATCAGGGAAAAGGTCTGTAATCCCAACATCTTTATTGTCAAAGGCAAGAATTAGTGGAAAAAAATCGTCACCATCACTCCACGTAAGTGCTCCTGGTGTTCTGCGAGACAAAACAGCAGCATCACGCTGCGGAATCAGTGCACATCGTGGACCAGGAGCTGAAGCCCGTCTATGCAAAGTACAGGCGCCAACTGAAGATGTGGTAAAATCATGTGAACATGAGGGTCTTGCTTCTTCATTGTCTCCAAGTGGTGCCATGCGGTAGCGCTTGGTGGGGCGAGACGCTGCCGATGCGACAAAACCTCGCTTGATGACACCACTGGCACTAGCGACAGTCGTGGTAATACTATGCTCTGAGTCAACTTCACTAAAACCAGAAAAAGCTGGTTTTCAGCGTATCGCAAGAAGAAGGTAGGCAAGAACTCCAATCGACTGATGCCACAGTACAAACAGTACTGATGCCACAGTACTGTACTAGGTGAGTATAGTCTAATACATATCACCTGCCTTCTTCTGACTTGTTGCCCAAAATATCCTCATACTCTAAATATGTACAAGAACTGTGTGATCGTGGGCAAATTAGTGTAGACACTGGGTGATAAGGCACTTCTGAGTGTATAGGCCTCACCATAGGAGCAGGCTGTATGTCAAACTCATTCTCCGTGCTACTATCATTGATCATCAGTGCATATCTTTATCAATGTCAGGGTCATGAATATCACTTTCCTCACCATCAGAAAATAATTCACTAGTTATTAGATCTTGAGTCAATGATTTCATGGTGCGTGCCTGGGAGGTGATTGGCTGTGCGCTCACCATAGTGACTGTTGGGTAACTGAGCTCTCCCACACGTTGGTGGCGAAGCTGGATTTTTGTTCAAAATGGTGGCTGTTCTATATAGCCCCTGGGCAGTGTATGGGGCTTTCCCTACCCCGCTGGCCTTTTAAATCTTGCACGGTACTCCAAAACGTCATATGAAGCGGTGCACACTTTTGCGTCTGTTACTCAACACGTCATATGAAGTGTTGCACAGTATAAGGGTTAATGAGGTAGGGGACATCCTCTACTGCCTCTTCTCACAACTATTTTCTTAGGTTGAACCTTACTACTGACTGACTTGGGACCAATGGCATGATATATAATAATTACTTTAATGTTCAAAATGCAAAAAAAAAAAAAGAAAAAAAGAAGAAAATGAAATTCTTTACAAAGAATTCAAGCGTGATCATCACTAGGTGGGAGGCACTGGTAAACTGAGGCGGGGTTGCCCCTGTCATCAGGAACCACACTCTAGGTTGCCCATGCACATATCAACAAATTACATTACTTGAGGCAAAGTATGTAACTGGATTTCAATTTTATGAAGAAATTGGGCTCGCAACCCGAAAAGTTCGTAAATAGGGGCATTCGTAAGCCGAGGTGTCGCTGTACTTGGGTATAGCAGGGTTGAAAAATGTGGCTATTACATCATCACAACATGCTTGCTCTTTGAGCGAGCATCCCAGGTGGGTCTAGCGGGCCACTCAAATGGAGGGAGTTGCAGTGAGTTCACTGTTGTCACTTGACGTTTTAATATAATAAAACGTTTCAGAATATGCGTCAGTATCCACTCAATTTAACGGCCTATATGGGGCTGTACCCTGGTCGTTATTTCCGTAGCTCCGGTATTTCCGAAGTCGGGTCGGGTAATTTTTCAAGTAACATTCAGGTAAGATATATTTTATACTGTATAACTAAAATTAAATTAAGTTTATTGTGTAATTGCGTTCTAATTTAGTGCCACACCGATGATTAAGCCAGCTGTTGGCTGCTGCATGGATGATGTGTGAACATGTTCTGATCAAGTCCAAATAGGTGGGAAAAAATTGGTTCATTCCTTTGTATTCCAAAATATTTCATGTATCAATCAGTGATTGTTAATATTTTCTCAATAAAATTTTAGAGATGTGTTTTGTTTTACCCTGTACAGTGCAGGTAATGTATTTTTAATGTTACGACACAGGCTATGGCGGCCATGCCATACATTGGCGATCGAGTCTTGTCACTGAGACCTAGCCAAGACGAAATATTTTGAGTTCACCTTTTCTCTGCTAATGATAGAATATACATTTGCAGAGACTAATATGTAGCTTTTGTTGAAAAAAAAAGTTGTAATACTATTGGTAAATTGACTTACTTTTAATGAAGCTGAAGATTACGTCATCCTTTGCAGCACTTGTTTTATATTGTTCAGTACTGTATACAGGGTACATATAGTATGTATACACATTTTCAGGCATTTACTTCACACAACAGCTAGCCTTACTACTAATTCACATGAGTTCTAATTCTAATTCACAATTGAAAATTATTTCTACTGTATATTTACACTGTACAGTATCTTTTTGTCAAGGCTTAAATAATCATTAACACTTACAATATTGTACTCTATCAACACTTTTTACACTAATTTATATGCTTTTCAATCATATTTTATATCGTTAGTGGAGGCTACACGACTTTTGATGGGAATTCAGCATCGGCGGGTGCAACATGGCTTGCAGAGCACTCGTTGCCGGCGGATGCTCCATGACTTGTCGATAGGAATTCAGCATCGGCAGGTGCAGCATATCTTGCAGAGCATTCGTTACCGGCGGAGGCTACACAACTTTTGATGGGAATTCGGCATTGGCGGGTGCAGCATAGCTTGCAGAGCATTCGTTGCCAGCGGAGGCTGCACAACTTGCCGATGGGAATTCAGCATTGGTGGGTGCAGCATAGCTTGCAGAGCATTCATTGCCGGCGGAGGCTGCAAGACTTGTTGATGGGAATTCAGCATCGGCGGGTGCAGCATGGCTTGTTGGGCACTCGTTGCCAGCGGAAGCTGCATGACTTGTTGAATTCCCAGTGGGTGCTTTCACGAACCGTTGAAATCATGAATTTATCTATTTTTGTCTGAATCTGATTTTCTCTGGCTAATATTCTGAGACATTGCTCTCAGCTGCGTGAGTTCACAGTAAACAATGCGGTCACATGGCCAGGCGCAGTACATTCTAGGTCCGTGGGAAAAAAAATACCTATTGCCTATACTATAATAGGTATTTAATAAGAAAACAAAGAATTTTGCTTAATAACAATTGTTTTAAAATATTTTATTAATAATAATTTAGAATTTTCTTCATAAAACTGAATCATTTTAAAAGAAAGTTAAGATTTAATATATGACTCTGGATGATCGAGGTCGGTAGCCTGGTCGCCATGTGAGGGGCTGCCGATGCCAAAACAAACCCAATACCGACCGTTGGTAATATCGACCACTAGACTGGTATACGAGGTTCCAGATACTGATCTTCAAAACCAGTCGTTATTACCAGCAGATTGGAATAAAAGAGGCCATTAAATTGAGTGGATACTGTATAAACCCGCTGAGCCAGACTATATGAGAAGGACCCCCCCAGCCGGATTAGCACGTTTTCCGGATTAACATACTTTTTCACCTTTCACTGAGGGAGTCCAAAAGTGACCATTTCCAAAAATGTTTGTACAGCCACTTGGTTTGCCAACTTCAGTTATCCGAAGGCAGGCAGGGAGGGAGGGAAAGGTAGGAAGTCGGTCAAGTCGGTCAAGTCAGTCAAGTCAGTCAAGTCAGTCAAGTCAGTCAAATCAGTCAAGTCAGTCAAGTCAGTCAAGTCAGTCCAGTTCAGTCCAGTTCAGTCCAGTTCAGTCAGTGAAGGAGAGGTAGCGAGGAATGTGTAATGAAGTCTGCATGTTTATTCGCTGACAAAGCACCGACCAAAGCCTCCCGCCCATATTAAAATTTATATCTTAGCTTTATGCCATTATATGTTGATTTTCGTGTTAAGTGTACAGTATTACGATACATTAATAATCATTAACATATTTTATTGCTTCCTGTTTATTAATGAACAAATGCATTTTTACTTAGGAATTATGGACAGTTGAACTACGCGACCAATGGAGCAGTGTGTGTATAGGAAGTGGGGCGGGTGGGGAAGGTGTGTCGAAGGTTTGTTGATTTTCATCAACAAACTGAGGAGAGGAAGGGGCAGTTGGCGGGCCCACTACTAGTTAGGTGCTGGAGTGGAGGGAAGGGGGGCGGGGAAGGGGGGGGTTGTAGAATGTTGGCAGTAGAGGAGGAGGGGTGGATGCGGCCAGACTGGCAGGTCTCGGGCCAGATCAAGCGTCAGGCTAGACCAGGCCTCAGGCCCTGACCAAACCCTTTGGCCAGACCTCAGACCAGACCATTAGGCCAGACCTCAGACCAGACCATTAGGCCAAACCTCAGACCAGACCTTAGACCAGACCAGGCCTTGGGCCAGACCTTAGGCCAGACCAGGCCTCAGGCCAGACCACGCCTCGGGCCAAGCCTTGGGCTAGAGGTCAGGCCTCGGGCCAGACCACGCCTCGGGCCAAGCCTTGGGCTAGAGGTCAGGCCTCGGGCCAGGTCTCGGTGCATGCTTAGGGACAGGCCTCAGACCAGGCCTCAGGCCAGACCAGACCAGGCCTCAGGCCAGACCAAGCCTCAGGCAAGACCTCAGACCAGACCAAGCATCAGGCAAGACCTCAGACCAAGCCTCAGGCCAGACCTCAGACCAGGCCTCAGGCCAGATTAGGCATCAGGCGAGATCAGGCATGAGGCCAGACCAGACCCGGTCTCCTGCTAGACCTCAGACCAGGTCTCAGGCCAGACCTCAGACCAGGCCTCAGGCCAGATCAGGCGAGATCAGGCATGAGGCCAGACCGGACCTGGTCTCTTGCCAGACCTCAGACCAGGCCAAACCAAGCCAGGTCTCAGACCGGGCCAAGCCAGGTCTCAGGCCAGGCCAAATCACGTCTTGGGCCAGGTTAGGTCAGACCAAGCCAGGCTTCAGGCCAAGCATACACTGCTAGATTGAGTGCGTATGTGCCCACCCATTCCTAGCCTCGCGGCATGCTTCAGTATCATGGTATAGATTGTTTCGTATCAACAGTTATATACTCGGATACATCCAGCAAATAAGAAAATTAAGTAAAAAGTTTATTACTATGAATAAGGAATGCACAAAGTAATGTACATTATAGTACATTCTGTTCATTATTAATGAGTACAAATGTTGACTGCATGTAGGCTAGCTGCCTCCTCACCCCCTCTAATACATCTCCTCACCATTGACACTACCATTTATGAATTCTTCATTTTGACTACAGAATATGATAGAGCAATGTGTTACTAGCAACTGAAATGGTAAAATTTTCTCAGCTGATTTTGTGAAAAGTGGCGAATGAACTTAGTATTGAGGCAGCAGCGGCGCCAGTCACATGGTGCAGCAGTCAACTGATCACTCAAGCCAGACTGGTGGAGGCGTCTCGACTCATCACTGACACCACCCACCGTGTCCCCTGACACTCCCTGCTAATGCAACCTGCCTCTCCTGACAACTTCACCATTGACACCACCTACCTTCCTTGACACCACTATCACTACCTGCCTACCCTGACAACTAACACCACCTGCCGCCCTTGACAACAACTTTCACAATTTGCTTCTCCTGACAAGCTCCACCATTAGTGCCACCTACCTTCCCTGACACCATTAACACTACCTGCATCCCCTGACAGCTTCCACCACTTGCCTCCTCTGACACCTTCCATCACTAACACCACCTGTATCCCCTGACAACAACTTCCAACACTGACACCAAATGCCTCCCCAGACAACAACCACTACCACTGACACCACAAGCCTTTTTTGACAACTTCCACCACTGACACCACCAGTCTTTTCTGACAACTTCCAACACTAACTCCACGGGCCTCCAATGTCACCTGCCCCCCTGACACTAAACCTCAACTACTGACACCACTTGCCCCCTGACTCCGACCCTCAACAATGACCACCTGCCTCCGCTGACACCATTTTATCATCCTTCAACCATTTCTCCCTGGAAACAATGGGTAAGTAAAACAAAATGCAAAATAGGACCAGTGAAGAGCAAAGGTGCTATAGGCACAATCAGAGAACACTGTACAAAGATCAGAGGTCCACAGTTGTTCAACACTCTCCCAGCGAGCATAAAAAATATTGCCGGAACAAACGTGGACATCTTCAAGAGGAAACTAGATTGTTTCCTCCAAGGAGTGCCGGACCAACCGGGCTGTGGTGGGTATGTGAGCCTGCGGGCCGCTCCAAGCAACAGCCTAGTGGACCAAACTCTCACAAGTCAAGCCTGGCCTCAGGCCGGGCTTGGGGAGTAGAAGAACTCCCAGAACCCCATCAACCAGGTATCAACCAGGTAAAACAATGTACAACTATTTACAATTTGGTGAATCATAGTTGATGACAGCCACCTCCGACGCTCGGTCTCGGTGACCTCTTGAACGAACAATCCTCGCTTAATCGAACATCTGTATGTTCCACTGAACATTTAGTACTGAATTCAATTTGTTTGAATTATCTGGGAGTTCGTTGAGTGGGGTTCATTAGAGTGAGGATGCACTGCATTACATAATTATTTTAATGTGTCTGATTTATTTTTCTCAGTTTTTTTGCAGTAATATTATTCAATAGTGAGTAGTGTGATATATATAATAATAAAATGTGTGAACCATCGCCATACTCAAAAGTATGGTGTGCATATCAATGAATCAATTATTATGTTTATAAAACAATATTTTTAATTTTTTTTTATTACACTATACACATTATATATAAGTATCTGCTTGTTGTGTTCACCATAACGAACAACTAAGATGTTATGGTGCATTGAAACAGCATTGTGGCCAACACACTAGCCAACAAACGACGCCACCTCACTCGCCAACATTCCTCCTCACACCACACTGTGTTGTTGTTACACTATATATACACATATGTTATATATAAGTATCTTCATGTTTTGTTCACCATAAATGTATAACTAAGCTGGTATGGTGAGTCCAGACAATAGTGGCTACCACACAATAGCCGGCTGATGCCACCTCCCTCCCTCCCTCACCAAGATTACTTCTCGCACCATACTATGCACGTTGCTGATTCTCACCACAATGCTGCTATTATCATAATCCTGGTCACTAAATCTTGTAAATGAATAACTTTCCACAAGTTTATTTTGTAATGGAACATGCGAAGTCGTTTCAATTTTCTTCTGTGGCTAGCACTGTGAACATTTTAAACAGCTTTGTGTTCACTGATATCTGAACATTGTACACAGTCTTTATCACATTCAGGCTCTAGTGTGGCTTTAATATGGATAATAATAGCAGTTACATATGTATTTTGACATTTTTAGGCGATGCTGTGGTCACAAGCTGAACAGCAGTGCTGTTAGCACATGATATTGTGCCAGCCTTGGTTGCTCACTCAGTACTATGGCCTTCACGCCCAGGAATGTTACCCACAATTTTGTTAAATGGCATCTGTTTACTAGAGCCCCGAGAAAGTTGATGTAAACCCTGTGTAGCTGTGGGACTTTTAAATCTTTGTGGTACAGTGCATCCTCTGGTACATACAGTGTTGTCAAGGGAGGCAGGTGGTCACGTGTTGTCAGGGTAGGCAGGTGGTGTCAGGAGAGGCAGGTGGTGTCAGGAAAGGCAGGTGTTGTCAGGAGAGGCAGGTGGTCTCAATGGTGGATGTTGTTGTCAGTGGAGGCAGGAGGGGGCAGTGGGTGAGCTCTGGTTATCAGTCATCAGCTAGTTGGCAACACATGGCTGGCGCCTCCATGCTTCCACTTCCAGAGTTCACACACTGTCTACTTTTCACCAAATTAACTGAGAAAATGTTACCATTTAAGTTGTTTGTAACACATTGCTCTATCATATTCCATAGTCAAAATGAAGAATTCATAATACTAAATGGTGGTGTCAGTGGTGAGGGTGTATTAGAGGGTTGGTGAAATGCATCACAGGGAAGGAGGTGTGAGTTGAGATGTGTCCGCCCAGTCTGTCCTCTTTCTGCTGACTCCATACTACATGGCCGCCTCGATACTATACTCACTTGATGCTTTTCACAAAATTAGGAGAGAAAATTGTTAGCATTTCAGTGGCTTGTAACACATCGCTCTATCATATTCCATAGTCAGAATGAAGAATGCATAATAAATGGGTGTGTCAGTGGTGACGGGGGGGGGGGGGGGGTTAGGAATTCAGTTAGCTTTTTTTTTTTTGTCGGGTGTGTTGAATTAGACGCCTCTAAGCCTGGCCTTCTCGCTGCTGCCTCAATACACCCCGTAGATGGTGTTAGTGGTGGGAGATGGTGTCAGTGGTGGGGATGGAGTCAGAGAAGTGACTGATGATGAAGAGCTGGCTGATTATTATAGACAACTAAAGGGCATGAAAGATATTATAATAAAGCAGCGCATAAAAAAAAAAAAAAAAAAATTAAGGTTGTTGGGGGTCGGATGGATGCAACGAATTCTGCGCTGGAACGAATAGGCTTTGTATAGTATATATACGAAGCCTATTATAGTTCATTCAAGTGAGGACACACTGTACTTTAATCCTTAAACCGCGCAATACATACATATACGATGGGAGTAACTTTCCTGAAACTGCGTAATACATACAGTACAACCTCGATTCAACGTACCATATGGGACCAGCCCCAGTTCGTTGGAGTGTTGGATTCGTTGCAAGAGGTGACCTTCAGGAGGCGTTTGTGTCAGTGTCTTTTTTTTTTCTTGTACACAATAAAAATGCATTATCATATTACATCCTGTACCTATATATTACTTCTCTACTAAAAATACTGTAATTCATAATATTTACTTTATTTTTGGAGTTATGTCCATCTTGACATTTTGTGAAGTTGTGAATGCTCTACAGTAAATACGTGCTGTAGTGCATTATGTTAGCACTGTGTTGATTAAAAGTAGTTCTGCTGTATGTTGAGTACTACAATACAGTTTATGAAAACTATTGTACACTAAAATTACTGCAACTTTAATTTTAACACTGTATACACACTTAAATTTAACACTTGTTCTAACTGTTCACGCCGCACACAATGTTTTTAGATGTTTGCATCAGCTTTGCTGGTGCTCGCTGCTGCTGTGGGTTCAGTTGCTTCTGAGCTGGTGCTGGCTGCTGTTGTACCAGTGCTGGGTACAACTGTGCTTGTGCTGGGTACAGCTGTTCTTGTACTGGGTACGGATGTTCTCGTGCTGGGTATGGCTGTTCTCGTGCTGGGTACGGCTGTTCTCGTGCTGGGTTCGGCTGTACTCGTGCTTGGTACGGCTGTTCTCGTACATGGTACGGCTGTTCTCTTGCTGAGTATGTCGTGACGCTGAACCCCGGTTCATTCCGAACACAGCGATTACACAACACATAACACCTTGCCTCAGCAACCGTTACTACCACCGTGTACTCCTACACACACCAGACCCTTGAGGCGTACCACTAGGTTTGTACTGGAACACAATGAATGAACATACGGAAGGTATTTAAAGGCCGTCGGGTTTTGTCATTTAATTACAAGAATAGACTATGACAAATAATACTATATTAATTAACATACTCTATTAGGTCAATACACTTAAAATACCCATAGACCACTTGACCTCCGCGATCACCACTCACTCGTAACTTCCGCCTAAGTCCCTAATACGGAATGATTACTACAACGCTCCACACCCGGTTAGTCTTACATTCAATACTCACATACTGCAGACTTAACTTGGTCACTAAGATCACAACAGGCTCTCGCATAGCTGTCTGCTACACTTCGCTGCTGCCACAAACGGGGATCCAAAGGACTTGCTAGTTCAACTTCCACAATCAGACTGACTCCAGCCAACCATGGCCTCAATCATTTCACCACGCCTCTTGAGGAAGGTATAATCCGATTAACCTTATCCCTAGAGCGGTAACCTTGTTCCTAGAAGCCTGACGAAGAATAATTCCTCTTTCCAGGAATTATTAATTTGGCTAAACAGCTTCGGTCTTAATCCATTGACCTTTCTTAGATATGTGATCCATAGTCTGTCTACTTACATGTACTTTCAATCATCAATCGTTAAGTGTTGTAGTAATGATCCTCTAGCTAATAATTCCTACTAACTTGTGGGTTACAACACCACTCCCCTCCTTAAACACGCATATGTCCCCATATGCATCATTGCAATGGTTCCATTAGTGCAAGGACCTGGAGGATGCACCCACCATATGTGTACAACTACAAAATCATCCAAAAAGTTCATCATACACACGATGAAATAAATTAAAATTTTCCCCGACATGACTCACAACACTTCTCCAACATATACATTATATTCACATCATAGCACAGGTAAAATAGTCTGTAATAATTTTTCCCATCTCCAACAATGCACATATACCTAAACTGCTGACATATAATTACATACAAACATAACCATAAAATTACATGGACCAGAATGCTGGCACTTAAACAGAAATGACACTAGTCATTAATATATACACAACACATATATATCTAAGGTTCTTCATCCTTAGTAATTATAATTTAACATCTTGCCCTGTACTGTTGACATAAGGGCTTACAATGATCACACAATGTTTCACTGGCCTCCTCCACAATTGGCAGCATCACTTCTCTTGTCTTCGTGTCCCATGGTTGCTAGGTCATAGATCCTCCATGACCCAGACAAAACCCAGGCTGTCCAGCCTGGTGAATGTTGTCAATGTCCCATCGTTGCTCTGAGGTAACGTGATCCTGGCCTCCAGAGCAACGGAGATTCCTACCCCAGGGTCATGTTCCCTTGGGTCTGTGCTGACGTCTCGTTCCAGGGCACCAATCCCAGAACGCTGTAGATCCCTCACAGCTCTCTGGTCTAGGCCCATCCGCCCAGAGTGTGTCCACCTGTATTCACACCTTCCCGACCGCTGTACCTGCAAAATATTCCCTCGGAGCCCCCTGGCTCGATCCCATTATTACATAACCCCCTCGGCTCCTTACTCTCTCCCCGTATATAGCCTGAGCGCAGCTGCAAAACCATTGCAGCTGGCCCTTATCCCTGCTTTGATGTCAGGGGGCGAATTTCGCCTATAACGTCACGTTGGCTTCACTTCCACCCCCCTTTTTTTCTAGAATAACTGAGTGTAGCCTCATAGCTTCCCTTCTACTCTACCTGAAGCTCTGTGACATGATCCCGGGGGACCTTCTCAAGCCTAACACTCAGTAATGGTGCCGATGAGGTAATATACAGTATATACATACACATACATTATCACAATAAATACCTCATTAAAATAATTTCACAACTAATGTCACTAAAGCATCATACTGCCACTGGCTCGCCTCTAGCGAGATTCCTGTAACAACTTAATTAATGAGAGATTAGTATATCTACTTGGCTCGTCCACTGCAGCCACCAACACCTGAAATTTGAAATTCTACCTTATAATCTTATCCATAAGACTTACCCACTCCGACTTAATTAATTAAAATTTTAATGAAAATAATGAATTTTTATTAGTCTTTTATGAGTCTTGCTAGAGATATCGACTTGACTCGCCTACTGCAGCCACCAACTCCTGCAATTATCCACATTTCATCTTATCCATAAGACTTACCCACTCCGACACACCATTACCACTGGTCATCCCAACCACTGATGACCTCAATATAATGCCACATATTCTCACAACCACTTCCTGCGTCCTAACGCACCGACCTTGCTACGCCGATACTCACCTTACCGACCACTACCTGGCGCCCCTGCGCCACCATATACTCCACAACACCACACTCCATACCAGGCGTCCAAACGCCACCACACTACACCACCCAGTTGCGTCCCCAACGCCATCAACACCACACACGGCGTCCCCAACGCCATCAACACAACACCCGGCGTCCCCAACGCCATCAACACCACACCCGGCGTCCCCAACGCCATCAACACCACACCCGGCGTCCCCAACGCCATCAACACCACACCCGGCGTCCCCAACGCCATCAACACAACACCCGGCGTCCCTAACGCCATCAACACAACACCCGGCGTCCCCAACGCCATCAACACCACACACGGCGTCCCCAACGCCATCAACACAACACCCGGCGTCCCCAACGCCATCAACACCACACACGGCGTCCCCAACGCCATCAACACAACACCCGGCGTCCCCAACGTCATCAACACAACACACGGCGTCCCCAACGCCATCAACACAACACCCGGGGTCCCCAACGCCATCTCAACACAACACCCGGCGTCCCCAACGCCATCAACACAACACCCGGGGTCCCCAACGCCATCAACACAACACACGGCGTCCCCAACGCCATCAACACAACACCCGGCGTCCCCAACGCCATCAACACAACACCCGGCGTCCCCAACGCCATCAACACAACACACGGCGTCCCCAACGCCATCAACACAACACCCGGCGTCCCCAACGCCATCAACACAACACCCGGTATTACAACAACCAGTTATGCTACACATGCTACACCTTGGCGCTACAATGCCAACAATGTCATGCACTATACTACATCCATGATATCCACAGTGAAAACATGCACATTTCACTACAGTAAATACTATGCATTACGCTGGCGTCTAATAAGCCACTACACATGCATTACACTACACACCACATGCATTACACTACACACCCCGGCGTACAAACGCCAATACACAACCATGCACTACACCCGGCGCCACACACCCCCACCAACGGGACACGCTCCCCGTGTCCCACGGTAACACTCTCCATAATGCTACCTGCACCCACAAAAAAATCTCCATGGCCCTCTCCAGGGTACAGTAGACGGCGAACCCCAGACGTCAAATTACGCGTCGCTCGCTATGCCAAGGCGTCCATAATTCACTGCGCCTATTTTCTGTATCTACACCTGACAACGCCGGAACTCGCACAGTACTTTAGGTAATATTTCATTATCCTTAAAATATTCGATTTACACGTTACATGAAATTTAATTAACTTTAAATTACGTAGTTTACACGATTAATTTCACCTTAGCAACGGTTTCTCACTATTACCGCCTTACCAACGATATAAAACAAGCTCCAAGGTGCGGCTCGCTTGGCCCACCCATCGCTTGGCCCGCACATGGCCGCACATGACCCACGCTGGCCCACATTCACCCGCGCTAGTTTACCTCGCCACGCTGTATAATCCACACTACGAACACTGTATAATCCGCACTACGAACACTGCACTTGTTTTGGATCCCGATGCTTCAGTGGTCCAGACTTGCCTCTTAGCCGTCTCTCGTTGCGGGAATCTGGAAAGAAAGAAATAAACCCCACATGTGCCCCACAATGGCCTAGTCCCTTTAATTAACTAACTCCTCTGCCCTGGTCTCACCTGACCCTTCTTTCCTCCGTCTAGTAACCCCCATTCTCACCACAACCCGACGTCTACCATTTCCCGAACATTCCCTCACCAACTAAACCAGAACCACACTTTCTTCATCTCGCACAGTGTTCCAAAACCTATTTGCGCTGCCACCAAATATGTCGTCTACCAATTCCCTAACATTCCCTCACCAACTAAACCAGTAACACATTTCCTTCATCTCTCAAAGTGTTCCAAAACCTGTTTGCGCTGCCACCAAATATGTCGTCTACCAATTCCCTAACATTCCCTCACCAACCAAACCAGGAACACTATGAAGGGACACATGGAAAGTATTTAAAGGCCGTCGGGTTTTGTCATTTAATTACAAGAATAGACTCTGACAAATAATACTATATTAATTAACATACTCTATTAGGTCAATACACTTAAAATACCCATAGACCACTTGACCTCCGCGATCACCACCCACACTCGTAACTTCCGCCTAAGTCCCTAATACGGAATGATTACTACAACGCTCCACACCCGGTTAGTCTTACATTCAATACTCACATACTGCAGACTTAACTTGGTCACTAAGATCACAACAGGCTCTCGCATTTCCACAATCAGACTGACTCCAGCTAACCATGGCCTCAATCATTTCACCACGCCTCTTGAGGAAGGTATAATCCGATTAACCTTATCCCTAGAGCGGTAACCTTGTTCCTAGAAGCCTGACGAAGAATAATTCCTCTTTCCAGGAATTATTAATTTGGCTAAACAGCTTCGGTCTTAATCCATTGACCTTTCTTAGATATGTGATCCATAGTCTGTCTACTTACATGTACTTTCAATCATCATTCGTTAAGTGTTGTAGTAATAATCCTCTAGCTAATAATTCCTACTAACTTGTGGATTACAACAAGTACGGCTGTTCTCGAGCTGGGTTCGGCTGTTCTCGTGCTTGGTACGGCTGTTCTCGTGCTTGGTACGGCTGTTCTCGTGCTTGGTACGGCTGTTCTTGTGTTGGGTACGGCTGTTCTCGTGCTGGGTACGGCTGTGCTCGGGCTGGTTGATTTTCTGCTACTAGTTCTTGCAAAATATTGCTTCATTTTTGGCATTAATAAGGCACTATTAGTAAGCCCCTGAGACATTTTGCTTTATAACCAAAGAGCTGTAGTAAAAAACTGGTCAATTCCACAATTATTCTTCCACCGGCGGATAAATACTGTACGTCAATCGCAGACAAAGCTAAGGGCATTGGGTGCATACTGTACGAACGCAGACTAAGTCTATACGTACACCCTTTAGTCGGCTGGTGTTTACGCCATATCCAGTAACATAAACCTCTCTTAAATATTTGATTTACATCAAATTATATATTTTTGGGTTATATATTTAGTTTAGCAACATTATTACGGTAATAAGAGCTATACAAAATACTTATTTTGGAAATGATTTATTAATTTTATTATTTCGAAGTCGTAGGTCACTGAACTGTGGCGACGAACTCGAACAAAATAAGCCTGGTGTTGTGTTCGATTTCCAGTAACATAAATTTCTCTCAAATATTCGATTTACATCAAATTATATATTTTTAGGTTACATGTTTAGTTTAGCAACATTATTACGGTAATAAGAGCTATAAAAAATACTTTGGAACTGATTTATTAATTTTATTATTTCGAAGCCGGAGATCACTGAACTGTTGCGACGAAATCGAACAAAACAAGCATGGTGTTGTGGACAGGGATTAGACCCGTCCACTCGTGCTGGAGTTGTGCCACCAATAACGTGAATAATTTCTCAAATAGCAGATATCTATCATATTACAGTATATTTTTGGTTTTATTTAGTTTAGTTTAATTAGAATAATAAAGAGTTATTAAAACACCAGTTTTAGAAATGATTTAATGTGAAACGTTCAAAGTCATGGGTTACTGAACTATGACAACACAGACGAAAGTGAGTGAAACCTCACTGTACAGTGAGGTTTACTGTACAGTATTCCCTTATCTGTTCACCCCTCACTCGTCTTGTTTCATTACAGAAAATGTATATAAGAAGATTTCAACACATTAGCTAGCTATTCACGCTTCAGCCTTTAAATTAATTTACAAAGATACGTGTGCCACAAATTGGTGAACGAAAATCATTGAAACTCCGTCGTTCACTTGTGTGGACCACTCTGTCTGGTGTTTGGTTAATATGCGTCACTTCTTGTGTGGACCATTCTGGCTGGTGTTTGGTTCATATGGTTCACTTGTTGTGTGGTCCACTTGTGTGATCCAACTTGTCATATGAAGGAATTATTAATTGTAATCTGTGATGGTATGGTAAAGTTTTCCACCACTCTGTGAACTCTGTCCCAACATCGTAAGCTTGTGGACCACTTGTGGACCACTTGTGCGGTCCACTTGTGTGGTCCACTTGTGTGATAGAACTTGTCATATGAAGGAATTAATAATTGTAATCTGTGATAGAATGGGAAAGTTTTCCACCAGTTTGTGAACTCTTGTCTCGACGTCGTAAGCAAATCCGAATATCCCCCGCTTCGGCGAATCATTGTTCGTCGAACCGGGTGAGTAAATCCAGCCTGAAAAGTGTGCGAACTAGCCGGAGATTCGTTGAATCAGGGTACGTTGAATCGAGGTTGTACTGTACATATACGATTGAGGGTCTAGCGCACGATTTTAAGTGCTCTGCTCTAGTCCAGCCCCGGCCGATAGTAAACAGACGCCACCTAGAAAAAAAATTGTGGATTACATATCCAGGTGGGAGAGCCTCAGTTTGAGTGTGCCACCAAGGCTGGCACATGCAGCATGAGCTCACAGCACTGCTGTTCAGCTTGGGACCACAGCATTGCCAAAAAATGTCAAAATGTATATGTACATGGTATTATTTAATGATTATAGTGTTACAGAAGACCCCTGACTGTGATAAAAATGACCAGGATTCTGATAATAGCAGGATTGTGGTGATAATTAGCAAAGTAGTGGGAGGAGTAATCTTGGTGGGGAGGGAGGTAATGTTGTCTGCTGACTGTGTGTGACCATCTTTTATTGTCTGGACTCACTATACCAGCTTAATGGTTCGCTATAGTAAACACAAATGTGGATACTTATATATAATGTGTGTATATAGAGTAATAGCAGCAAAAGGAGTATGTTGGGAGCAGCCATTTTGGCGAGGAAGGTGGCGTCGTCTGCATGACATGTCATGTTGTGTACTGGTGGCCACTATGGTCTTTGGGCACCATACCAGCTTATTTGTACAGGTATGGTGAATAAAACATGTAGATACCTATATATAATGTGTGTATATAGTGTAATAATACCACAAACAGTATTGTTGGAGGAGAAATATTTGAGAATCTGGCCTTGAACCAGTGAGGGAGGCAGCCACCAGCTGACTGTGTGTGTAGCTATGTCTCTTATTGCCTGAACTCACCATACAAGCTCAGATGTACAGTTATGGTGAACAAAACATGTAGATACTTATTATAACGTCTGTATATAGTGAATAAAAGCAAAAACAGTATGGTGGGAGGAGAATGTTGGCGAGTGAGGAGGTGAGGAAGAAAATGGCGGCCAGTGGCTGGCTGACTGATGTGTGGCGGCCACTCTTCGTTGCTTTTTGACTCTCAGTACCAATTTAGTGGTTCATTATGGTGACCAAAACATGCAGATACTTATATATAACCTGTGTATATAGTGTAGTAACAACAAAAATATTTGTTTATTGTTTTATGAAAATAATAATTGAATCACTAATATGTTCACCATAATTTTGAGTATAGTGATAGTTCGCACATTTTATTATATAAATATATCACACTACACACTTTTGAATAATATTACTGCAAAAAACTACCATGGGCTGCTACGGTGATTATTACTCACTTCCGAAGTACTGAGTGTGTAATACAGTGTGTTACTGTGTAAATAGTGTGTGAAACTGTACATATTGTAATTTTAGTGAATTTTTAACAAGTAATATTGCAACAATAAACATTTATTGTGGACTCATTACTGACACATGCATCACAGTTCCATGGAACATTATGAATGTTCTACTGTATACATATTGTAAAGGACACAAATATGCATCATATACGATAAAACAAATAAAACCGCATTGGAAATACGTAGAACAAATAATTGAAAATATATTTGTGGCAACACTCGGTGCTTGAATAGCCTGCGTGACCGTGTCTGGGCGATTCGTTCATGGGCGACTAGGCCCCTGATGACGTCACAGCGCACCTTGTCCACATCCCCACAGCCAAAGTAAGTGGTATTTGGTACTTATTTTTACATAGACATGTTCAGGAAAGGGAATTTATCATTTTACGAAGAAAAAATAATTTTTTTGGAACACTTTATTTCATGCGCACAGGGGGAATTTCACAATAAAATCGGCGCAGCACGGTGGTTAACCCTTGTGTTGCTCAGGGCTAATTAGCATTTGTCACCCACAGGCGCATACAAAAAAAAAAAAAAATTCCCCTAAACCTGTTAATTTGTGTTCTCTGATCATGGGAAAAATAATAAAAAAATTGTAAGTGGCATATATTGCCCGCTATAGGGCGGGGAAGTCTGGCAAAAAACAGGCGCTGACTCAGCGTGCATCCCAGACGGTCTGTTGCTCCCAGCTGTCAGAGAGGAGTGGCCACAAAGAGATAATTACCTAATTATTTCAATGTCTCTGATTGATTTTTCGTAGTTTTTGTGCTGTAATATTATTTAATAGTGTGTAGTGTTATATATTTATATAATAAAATGAGTGAATCATCGCTGTACTCAAAAATATGGTGTACATATTGTTGATTCAATTACTATGTTCATCAAACAGTGAACAAATATTTTGTTGGTTATTACACTATATACACAGGTTATATATAAGTATCTGCATGTTTTGTTCACCATAACGAACCACTTAAGTTGGTATTATGAGTCAAAAAGCAACGAGGAGTGATCGCCACACTCCAGCCAGCCACTCGCTGCCACTCACTCCCTCAATACCTCACTTGCCCACATTCTCCTCCCATCATACTGCTATTGCTTTTATTCACTATATACAGATGTTATATATAAGTATCTACATTCGTGTTCACCATAACAAACCACTAAGTTGGCATGCTGAGTGGCAGTGGCTGCTAGTTCCTCCCTCCCTCAACTCATCTGATTCACCCACATTCTCCTCCCACAATACTGTTTTTGCTTTTATTCACTATATACAGACGTTATATATAAGTATCTACATGTTTTGTTCACCACAACTGTACAACTAAGCTGATATAGTTAGTTCAGGCACTAAGAGACGTCGCTACACACAGTCAGCTGGCTGCTGCTTCCCTCACACATTCAAGGTCAGACGCACCAAAATTTCACCTCCAACAATACTGTTTGTGGTGTTATTACCCTACATGCAAACGTTATATATAAGTATCTACATGTTTTGTTCACCATAACTGTTCAACTAAGCCGGTATAATGCCCAAAGAGCAAAGTGGCCACCCTTACCAACATGACAAATCATGCAGATGTTGCCACACCCATCACCAAAATGGCTTCTCCCCCACACTCATTTTGCTGTTATTACACTGTATATACACGTTATATATAAGTATCTACATTCGTGTTCACCATAACGAACCACTAAGCTGGTATGCTGAGTGGCAGTGGCAGCCAGTGGCAGCCCGCCACTAGCTGCCACTCCCTCCATCCCTCACCTCACCTGACTTGCCACCATTCTCCTCCCACCATACTGGTTTTTGCTTTTATATACAGACGTTACATATAAGTATCTGCATATTTTGTTTACCATAGCGAACAACTAAGCTCGTATAGTGAGTCCAGACAGTAAAAGGTGGTCACACAGAGTCAGCAGACAATACTACCTCCCTCACCACCAAGATCACTCCTACCACTACAGCACTAATTATCACAACAATCCTGCTGTTGATCAGAATCCTGGTAATTTTTATCACAGTCAGGGGTCTTCTGTAATAATATCATTGCTAAATAATAGCATGAACATGTATATTATGGCATTTTTAGGTGATGCTGTGGTCACAAGCTGAACAGCAGTGCTGTGAGCTCATGCTGCGTGCATCAGGCTTGGTGGCTCACTCAATACTGAGGCTTGTACACCCGGGAATTTTGCCCACGATTTTTAAAAAAATGGCGTCTGTTTCAAGAGCCCTAATGAAGGTGAGGTGAACCCCGTGTATCCGCGGGCCATTTAAATCTTGTGTAGTACTCCAATACATCATATGATGGGATGCGCATTTATAGCGAGTCACTCAACCCATCATATGATGTGTTGCGCAACTTAAGGGTTAAGTCATCAGGGCCTACTCCGTATTTTGGTTTTATGACGTCGACACTGTCATCGGGCCACGAAAGTGTTAATGAGGAATGGACATCAACAACTTGCATACCATTTTCAGGTTTACGAATGATCTCTTGTTTTTCCTGTATCATCATCCTCACATTTGTTTTCTTAGGTTGAATCTTACCATTGACTTTCTTAGGAACCATGGCATGATATATAATAATAATTTTATGTTCAAACACAGGAGAAAAAACAGAAAACAATAAAATTCTTTGCAAAGAATTCAAGCGTTATCGTCACTAGACAAAAGGTATTGGTAAACTGAAGCACTCCTTGCCCATCTCACCAGGAACAACATGCTCGGTCGACCCATACGTGTATCAACCAACTCGTCAAGCAAGGCAAACTTGTGAACCGAGTCAAATTTTTCAAAGAACTTGAGCTCGTAACCAAAAAACTTGTAAAGTGGGACATTCGTAAACCGAGGTTTCATTGTAATATATGTTTAACCCTTTAACAATGCAAATTGTATATATAATATTTTGGTCAAAGTAGCTGAACCGTGCACATCGTATACAGTATATACATTTTAAAGTACCTGTACAGTACTGCATAAGATTTCAAAATCCCGAGGCTACACGGGGTTCACATCAGCTTCCTCAGGGCTCTAGTAAACAGACACCTTTACAAAAAATCGTGGATAACATTCTCGGGTGTGAATGCCTCGGTACTGAGTGCACAACCAAGGCTGACACCCGCAACATGAGCTAACAGCACTGCCGTTCAGCTTGTGACCACACCATCGCCTAAATATGGCAAAATATATATGTATGTTGTTTAAGATTTGCTACTTGGAACAAAATGTTCCAAGTAGCACGGGCTACTTGGAACTACACACGCCCGAAATTCTGCGTATATATGTAACTTCTATTATTTAGTGATGATAGTATTACAGAACAGCCTGACTGTAATAAAAACTGTGTACAATGTTTAGATATCAGTGAACACAATGCTGTTCAAGATGTTCACAGCGCTAGCAACAGAACACTGCCATTGTTTGTTCCGTCTAAGAATCTTGAAATCACTTCTCATGTTTGTTTACAAAATAAACTTATGGAAAATTATTCATTTACAGGATTTAGTGACAATGATTCTGATAATAGCAGCATTATGCTGAGAATTAGTGGTGTGTGTAGTATGGTGTGATGTAAGCTCACAAGCTTGAAAGCAGTACCCTAGAGTATGATCTCACAAAACCCATCCTTACCTTATTATTTACAGTATAAGTACATTTCTTTAACCCTTATTCACTGACTATTAAATAGCTGACATCCCTAGGACCCTCAAGAAAAACAATTGTTCAGAAAAAAAATATTTTTTCTTGTGACATTGTTAATTAGTCACCAGGAAGCAGAAAAATCCAAATAAAAAGTCGCTAGCTCCTGTAGTTTAGCTGTAGTGGCCTGGAGAAGTTGCATATTTTTAGTTGAGGTGCAGCATAGGAATGCTGCACCTCAACTTTTGGTAGACTGCTACGAAAATATACTAATATATATATATATATATATATATATATATATATATATATATATATATATATATATATATATATATATATATATATATATATATATACAGTGGTACCTCGGAATGCGAGTGTCCCTGTATGCGAGTTTTTCGGAAGACGAGCAGGATTTACTCCAAAAATATGTCTCGGAAGGCGAGGGTTACCTCGGGACGCGAGTTTGTTGATACGTGTACAGGCCGACTGGCGCGTGGTGGCATGGCGATCGCGCCTCAGTTTACCAGTGTCTCGTGTCCAGTGACTATCCCACCTGAATTCTTCACAAGGATTTACAGTTTTTTATCGTTTTTTTGGCCATTTGAGCATAAAAGTTGTCATTATATATCTTGCCATGGGTCTCAAGAAAGCCATTGGTAAGGTTCAACCTAAGAAAATAGCTGTGAGTAGAGGCAGTAGAAGATGTCCCTTCTTGATTAAGAAAATGTGTGAAGTATGGGAAGAACTGCAAAGTTTTGTTGAAAAAACTCACCCAGATAAAGCTGTAGCAGGCCGTTGCATTGACCTTTTAAATGATAATGTGATGTCTTACTACAGACAATGTGTTAAAATGTAGGGAAAAACAAGTGTCATTAGATAAATTCTTAGTAAAACAAGCAAGTCCTAGTTGTATGCAGGCAAAATGTGCCAGAGTGTGCATACCAGTGAAGTCCTCACTGCCTGATGTGATAATGGAAGGGGACTCCCCTTCCAAACAGTAACTCCTCTCTTCCTCCCACCTCCTCACCATCTTCCATACGCCTACAGCATTCAACAGCAAGGTAAGTAATAACTTGAACATAGTTTTGTAGGTTTATTTAGATGAATTAGGTATAAAAATTTAGTTTGATGTGGGGTTTTTGGGGTAGTCAGGAACGGATTAATTCATTTCCCATTATTTCTTATGGGGAAATTAGCTTCGGAATGCGAGTTTTCGGAATACGAGGCGTCTCCAGGAACCAATTAAACTTAAACTGAGGTATGTCTGTATATATATATATATATATATATATATATATATATATATATATATATATATATATATATATATATATATATTATATGTCGTACCTAGTAGCCAGAACGCACTTCTCAGCCTACTATGCAAGGCCCGATTTGCCTAATAGGCCAAGTTTTCCTAAATTAATATATTTTCTCTAATTTTTTTCTTATGAAATGATAAAGCTACCCATTTTATTATGTATGAGGTCAATTTTTTTTAGTGGAGTTAAAATTAACGAAGATATATGACTAAACCTAACCAACCTTACCTAACCTAACCTATCTTTATAGGTTAGGTTAGGTTAGGTAGCCGAAAAAGTTAGGTTAGGTTAGGTAGGTTAGGTCGTCGAAAAAACATTATTTCATGAAAACTTGGCTTATTAGACAAATCGGGCCTTGCATAGTAGGCTGAGAAGTGCGTTCTGGCTACTAGGTACGACATATATATATATATATATATATATGAAACTGAAAACTCACACCCCAGAACTCACATCCCTCAAGTGAGTGTGAAAGTGTGAGTGAAACTCACACTTTCATTGGCATATAGTCCTGGGGACCATTCAGGCTTGTTCGCATATATATATATATATATATATATATATATATATATATATATATATATATATATATATATATATATATATATATATATATATATATATATATATATATATATATATATATATATATATATATATATATATATATATTAGTATATTTTGGTAGCAGTCTTTCCTGTAGACATATATTATTAAATATGACCGAAAAAGTAAGATTAATAATTCTAACACGAATTTTCTCTATCTTTCTTACGTTTCTTTTCACTGTTGATGGTAATTCAAAGATCAATTCTCCAAAATTCATTTTTATTTCTAGTCTGACGCGACACTTGAGCGCGTTTCGTAAAACTTATTACATTTTCAAAGACTTTAGTTTACAAACACACAACTGAAACTGAATAGAGCTGATTGATTGATGATTGATAAAGATTAAGCCACCCAAGAGGTGGCACGGGCATGAATAGCCCATAAGTGGTACAATTTTTTTTTTTTTTCTCAGTATTCTGAGGTTGCATTTAACCATCTAGCTGTTATCGCGGGGGAGGATACTGCTTCACAGTCTTTATGAGGGTGTCCAGCTGCTGGACACCTTTGTTGACCAGGAGAGTGGCTGTGTTGATGGCTTCAGGGTGGCCACTGCATGATTCAGGAACTCTTAAAGCTCTTCTAAGGTCATTGGTTGCTTCACATTCCAGAAGATAGTGAAGTAATGGCTTTTCTGTGACAGTTTGGCAGAAGATGCACTCTCTCTGTCGGGGTTCACCAATCTCCCAGTTGCATCTGTAACCTAGACGTAGTCTATATAACCTAACTGCTATTTCCCTGTGGATTCCTTTTGGGATATTTAACCTTTCTAATTTGGTTGCCTGAAGATACCATGTTGCAGATGGCGAACCTTCAGCTATTCTCTGGTGTAGGTCGGCTTTGTTGAGATGTGAGAGTTTTTTGGTGTTGATGTATTTTATGTTCTCTAGGCTGGGTTGAATTGTTTTATGTATCACTGGATGACGAGTTGCCAATTTAGCAATTTCATCAGCTTTTTCATTTAATGGGATTCCAATATGGGATGGGATCCAGTTTAAAGTTATGTTGAGTCCTTTGCCTTTAGCGACTGCTCCAAGATACAAAATGGTGGTAATTATTTCCACATTATCTTTCCACTGTTTTTGTCCTAGTATTTGAAGTGCAGCTTTTGAGTCTGTGTGTATGATTGCATTTTGAGTGTTTTGTGCAATCACATATGCGAATGCCTGTTGTATGGCAAACAGCTCAGTTTGGGTTGATGATACTAGTCCTCCCAGTCTCCAATATGCCTGTACGCTGGTCGTGCAAAGAGCAGCGCCAGCACTCTCATATTCTGTGTCCACCGATCCGTCTGTGAAGATGTGGGTGGCTCCTGCTACTGCTATGCTATACATTTGCTCTTCTATTATGCGCCTTAGGATTGTCGGATCATAGGCAGCCTTTTTCATTGGGAGACTTTCTATTACTATTTTGAAAGTAGGCTCTTCCCATGGCGCGGAAGGAGTGTAATTTGGGTGTGGATGATCACCCTCTCTATCAAGAATCATGTTTTTTAAATGTAGTCTGTTTAGGACTTTTCCTGCTCTTGCAACCCAAGAGTTTCCATTGTTTTGGCCTAGTCCAACCACCAAGGCCTGCCGTGCTAGGATTGGATCAGAAGAAATAATTATCTTACTGATAATTGTAGCTGTCCTTTGTGATATTCTTTCTTGTAGAGAGGGCAAACCCGTCTCCAGTCTAAGAGTTTCAAGCCTGGTCCACATGGGGGCTCCCAGTGCAGCTCTCATAGCATTGTTTTGGGCAACTTCAAGCTTTTTCCACTGTTGGTGTGATAGATTTGTGAGTGCAGGTGCGGCATAATCGATCACTGATCTTAGTGCCTGTACATAGTATGTGCGAAGGACTTGCAGATTGGCTCCTCCAGAAAGGGAGGTTAGTGACCTGAGGATTGCCGTCCGGGCCGCAGTTCGCTCTCTCAAGTAAGTGACCTCAGCATTAAAATTCATGTGTGTCCAGGATGATTCCTAGATATTGATAGGTGTCGACCCATTCTATTGGTTGACCCTGTACTGTGAGTTGGATGTTGGGCTTCGCTATTTTTATGGGCATGGCCTTTGACTTTGAGGGGTTGAGTTTGATCCCAATCTGTTTTGCCTCTTTACTGATGCAGTCTAAGCATTTGGGTGCAAGGCGCGCCGCATCCCTTCCTTTTATGATGATGACAAAGTCGTCCGCGTAGTTTAGCAGCCTGCAGTGATGTGGAAGTTTCAACCTCATTATTCTTTCCATTAAACAGTTGAAGAGAAGAGGGCTGAGAATACCTCCTTGCGGTGTACCATTTTCATGTCTTTTGTACTCAGAGACTGTGCCATGAAGTTTTACTCTTGCTTCTCTGTTTATGAGACAGTTTTTGGTCCAGGAGAGCAGGTTGCCTCTGATCTCTTTGTCAATGAGGCAGCAGAGAATAGCTGGGGTGCTAGCCAGTTCAAAGGCTTTTTCGAGGTCCAGGAATATCAGCATTCCTGGTCTGTCATTCAAGTGGGCTAACAGAGCTGTAATACATTCCACTGTGCCAACCCCTCTTCTATAGGCATACATATCATGGTGCAGTTTAGGCATTTTCCACTCCAGTCTGTTGAGTGCCATTCTGTCAGCCGTCTTGGCTGCACAGCTTTGGAGAGAGATGGGCCTGGGATTAGCTGGATCTTTGGGTTTTGGGATCGGCACTATGTCTGCTCTATTCCAAGCAGAAGGTCTAGTTTGAGAAGTCCAGGCTAAATTAATTAACCTTAGGTATGCAGCGTCTCCCTCTGGGCCGAGGTTTCTAATCATTTTATAGGTTATTTTGTCGGCTCCAGGGGATGTATCCTTGGAGTTTTTCTTAGCCCGATTGAGTTCATCCAGTGTGAAGGGGGCATTAGTGTCAGAGACTTCTTCACATGCTGTAAGGATTCTGTGCCACCTTTCTTCCTCTAGTCCGGTCTGTACTGCTAATACATCTGGTGGAAGTTGATTGCTGGCTGCTCTCTCTGCAAACCTGGTTGCCAGTACTTCGGCTTCCTGTTGAGGATCCTTGGGGTGTGGAGCTTTAAGTGTTTTATTCCCTTTGGCCCAGTGAATTTGCTGCCACATCTCTCCGAGAGAGGTGTGTTCATTCAGGTGTGAACACCATTCCAGCCACTTTTTTTCTTTTATTTGTCTGGTCTCTCGATGTACATGTTCCTTGACCTCACAAAGTAAGATCCTGTTGCAGTCACTTGGCTTCTTTTTGTATAGCTTTCTTGTTCTATTGAGTCTATGGTCGAGTTCTTTGACACGTTCGCAATAGTACCAATGATCTTTATGGTGTCCGGTGGACTGTTTTTTCAGTGGGATTTAGTGGTTGGCTGCACTTTGAATCGCTTTGACAAATTCTTGTTCTGCCTGATTAATGTCTTCGGGAAGATCATAGTTTCTTTGCCACTCTGAAATGAGGTTTTGAAATCGGTCCCAGTTTGCTAAAGCAAAGTTCCAGGCTTCAGATGGAGGCGGAGGTGGGGTGGGTAGGTCTAACTGAAGATCAATTTGGACCCCATAGTGGTCGCTTGTGAGTGTGGGCTCAACTGACCATGTTGCTGCATCTTTTAGGGAGGCTGAAACGAAAGTTAGGTCTAATCTGCCTCCTTGGATGTGGGTAGGTTCATTCTTGTTTAGGATTTGTATTTCTGGAAGCTGGTCCAGTAGATGTGTAATGTGTATGCCGGCTTCATTTGTTCTGTTCGAGCCCAGTGCCAATCGATGATGGGCATTAAAATCTCCACAAATGATCGTATTAGTTGTTGTCGCGTGTCCAAATAACACAGAGAGATCCATTTCGGCTTGTGGAGACCTATAAACATTGAACACTTCAAGTTTGTTGTGTCTTAGCTCAATGGTGACTCCCATTACCTCTGTCCCTGCTCCACAATTGGGTGGGCTGGTTATGGATTTGGAGATCAGGTCACATTTTACATAGATACCGATATAGAGCTTACACATCTTCGAGTTTATATCTACATTTGGGTGAGGTGGATGAGGTGAAAACAAACTTTCAACAATGGGTATTGAATGGGTATTAAATTCAAACACAAGACAGAACACGAAACAATGGGTATTGAATAGGTATTAAATTCAAACACAAGACAGAACACGAAACAATGGGTATTGAATGGAAGTAATTGTAGAAAGCCTATTGGTCCATATTTCTTGATGCTTCTATATTGGAGCGGAGTCTTGAAGTGGGTAGAATATAGTTGTGCATTAATTGGCTGTTGATTGCTGGTGTTGACTTCTTGATGTGTAGTGCCTCGCAGACATCATGCCGCCTGCTATCGCTGTATCTATCGATGATTTCTGTGTTGTTTGCTAAGATTTCTCTGGTGATGGTTTGTTTCTTCTCTTCCCACAAACATTTCATCACCAGAGAAATCTTAGCAAACAACACAGAAATCATCGATAGATACAGCGATAGCAGGCGGCTTGACGTCTGCGAGGCACTACACATCAAGAGGTCAACACCAGCAATCAACAGCCAATTAATGCACAACTATATTCTACCCACTTCAAGACTCCGCTCCAATATGCTGGTGCTGGCTGTGCTGGTGCTGGGTACGACTGTGCTGGTGCTGGGTACGGCTGTGCTGGTGCTGGGTAAGGCTGTGCTGGTGCTGGGTAAGGCTGTGCTGGTGCTGGGTACGTCTGTGCTGGTGCTGGGAACGGCTGTGCTGGTGCTGGGTACGACTGTGCTGGTGCTGGGTACGGTTGTGCTGGTGCTGGATACGGCTGTGCTGGTGCTGGGTATGGCTGTGCTGGTGCTGGGTACGGCTGTGCTGGTGCTGGGAACGGCTGTGCTGGTGCTGGGTACGGCTGTGCTGGTTGATTTGCTGCTAGTTCGTGAAAAATATTGACTCATTTTCATTTGTTTCCTTCTTTTTGTCATGTCCTTGAGACAAATATCTTTCATCGTCCTTAGGTGTTGATAAAAGCCTGGTAGCTCTGGATTGTCAGTTTGTGAAACAATATCAAGGAGTTTTTCAACATAGAACAATGCGTCAGCACACGTAGCAGATTGTAAACTGCTATCATTCTCATCCTCATCTTCCTCTCCGTCGTCGTCAACAGTGCCAGTAACATTTTGTATAATCTCATCATCTGTTAAATGACCAATGGGTGGATCGACTGCATCAATATCTAACTACTCCTCCACATCGTTCAGCGTCAACTCCACCTCACCAGCGGCACGCAGTTCTTGATAAATATCATTTGAAAATCCTTCAAAATCCATTTCTTCCTCAGTCACTTCATCAGCATGATCAAGCAACAGGAGTTTTTTTCCAACAATTTCTTAATGTTGACTCTTGAACTTCATCCCAAACTTTAGCCCAGTTGTAAATGCCTTCCTTAATTGAGTATTTTTTGTAACGTTCCAGTGTTGCTTGACCTCGCGAATCGGTTCCTTGTCTTTTGTCTTCATCTGACTCAAACACCACCATGATTTCTTTATTCATTGCTCGTTTGTAGAGCCTTTTCATTGCATATATAACACCCATATCCATTGGCTGGATCAGAGAGGTGGTATTGGGAGGCAAGGCCATACATTTGATGCGTCCATCATGTGACGTTAATTTGTCGAGCCCTACATGAGCTGGTGCATTGTCAACCAAGAGCTCGTCAATAGAGACAAATTTGCTGCGACTGGCTTGCTCGTTACTGGAAAAACTCGTTAATAGAGCCACTCGTTAATCAAGGTTCAACTGTGTGTATATATATATATATATATATATATATATATATATATATATATATATATATATATATATATATATATATATATATATATTAGTATATTTTGGTAGCAGTCTTTCCTGTAGACATATATTATTAAATATGACCGAAAAAGTAAGATTAATAATTCTAACACGAATTTTCTCAATCTTTCGTACATTTCTTTTCACTGTTGGAGGTAATTCAAAAATCAATTCTCCAAAATTCATTTTTATTTCTAGTCTGACGTGACACTTGAGCGCGTTTCGTAAAACTTATTACATTTTCAAAGACTTTAGTTAACACATACACAACTGAATAGAACTTACACATCTCCGATTTTGTTTATATCTACATTTGAGTGAGGTGGATGGGGTGAGGTGGTATTTAATAAGGTATTAATTTCATCAACACAAGCCAGAACATGAAACAATGGGTATTGAATAGAAGTGATTGTAGAAAGCCTATTGGTCCATATTTCTTGATGCTTCTATATTGGAGCGGAGTCTTGAGGTGGGTTGAATATAGTTGTGCATTAATTGGCTGTTGATTGCTGGTGTTGACTTCTTGATGTGTAATGCCTCGCAAACGTCAAGCCGCCTGCTATCGCTGTATCTATCGATGATTTCTGTGTTGTTTACTAGGATTTCTCTGGCGATGGTTTGGTTGTGGGAAGAGATTATATGTTCCTTAATGGAGCCCTGTTGCTTATGCATCGTTAAACGCCTAGAAAGAGATGTTGTTGTCTTGCCTATATACTGGGTATTTTGGAGCTTACAGTCCCCAAGAGGGCATTTGAAGGCATAGACGACGTTAGTCTCTTTTAAAGCGTTCTGTTTTGTGTCTGGAGAGTTTCTCATGAGTAGGCTGGCCGTTTTTCTGGTTTTATAGTAAATCGTCAGTTGTATCCTCTGATTTTTGTCTGTAGGGATAATGTTTCTGTTAACAATATCTTTCAGGACCCTTTCCTCCGTTTTATGAGCTGTGGAAAAGAAGTTCCTGTAAAATAGTCTAATAGGGGGTATAGGTGTTGTGTTGGTTGTCTCTTCAGAGGTTGCATGGCGTTTCACTTTCCTTCTTATGATGTCTTCCACGAAACCATTGGAGAAGCCGTTGTTGACTAGGACCTGCCTTACCCTACAGAGTTCTTCGTCGACTTGCTTCCATTCTGAGCTGTGGCTGAGAGCACGGTCGACATATGCGTTAACAACACTCCTCTTGTACCTATCTGGGCAGTCGCTTTTGGCATTTAGGCACATTCCTATGTTCGTTTCCTTAGTGTAGACTGCAGTGTGGAAACCTCCGCTCTTTTCCATGACTGTTACATCTAGAAAGGGCAGCTTCCCATCCTTTTCCATCTCGTAAGTGAAACGCAGCACGGAACTCCGCTCAAATGCCTCCTTCAATTCCTGCAGATGTCTGACATCAGGTACCTGTGTAAAAATGTCGTCAACATACCTGCAGTATATGGCCGGTTTCATGTTCATGTCGACTAAGACTTTTTGCTCGATTGTACCCATGTAGAAGTTTGCAAACAGGACACCTAGGGGAGAACCCATGGCGACCCCATCTACTTGCTTATACATGTGCCCATCCGGGCTCAAGAAGGGTGCCTCTTTAGTACAAGCTTGGAGTAGTTTCCTTAGGATATTTTCTGGTATGTCAAGAGGAGTACAGGCTGGATCACGATACACTCTGTCGGCTATCATCCCGATTGTCTCGTCCACTGGTACGTTAGTGAACAGCGATTCTACGTCCAACGAGGCTCTTATCCCTGTGGCCCGTGTGCCCCGCAGTAAGTCAACAAATTCTTTTGGAGACTTCAGGCTGAAGGCGCAAGGAACATAAGGAGTCAGCAGGCCGTTGAGTCGCTTCGCCAGTCTGTATCTGTGTGGGTATCTGGCTAATGATTGGCCGAAGTGGGTTTCCAGGCTTGTGTGTCTTGACATTTCCATACGCATATCCAGGTTTATATTCCCCAATGATCTTTGGCAGGTGGAGTCCGGATTTCTTGGCGTTCACAGTTTCGATCAGTTTGTTGACCTTTGCTTTTAATTCGGCTGAAGTGTATAAGCAAGTAGATGGGGTCGCCATGGGTTCTCCCCTAGGTGTCCTGTTTGCAAACTTCTACATGGGTACCATCGAGCAAAAAGTCTTAGTCGACATGAACTTGAAACCGGCCATATACTGCAGATATGTTGACGACATTTTTACACAGGTACCTGATGTCAGACATCTGCAGGAGCTGAAGGAGGCATTTGAGCAGAGTTCCGTGCTGCGTTTCACTTACGAGACGGAAAAGGATGGGAAGCTGCCTTTTCTAGATGTAACAGTCATGGAAAAGGGCGGAGGTTTCCACACTGCAGTCTACACAAAGGAAACAAACATAGGAATGTGCCTAAATGCCAACAGCGACTGCCCTGACAGGTACAAGAGGAGTGTTGTTAACGCATACGTCGACCGTGCTCTCAGCCACAGCTCAGAATGGAAGCAAGTCGACGAAGAACTCTGTAGGGTAAGGCAGGTTCTAGTCAATAACGGCTTCTCCAATGGTTTCATCGAAGACATCATAAGAAGGAAAGTGAAAAGCCATGCAACCTCCGAAGAGACAACTAACACAACACCTATACCCCCTATTAGACTATTTTACAGGAACTTCTTTTCCACAGCTCATAAAACAGAGGAAAGGGTCCTGAAAGATATTGTTAATAGAAACGTTATCCCTACAGACAAAAATCAGAGGATACAACTGACGATTTACTATAAAACCAGAAAAACGGCCAGCCTACTCATGAGAAACTCTCCAGACACGAAACAGAACGCTTTAAAAGAGACTAACGTCGTCTATGCCTTCAAATGCCCACTTGGGGACTGTAAGCTCCAAAAAACCCAGTATATAGGCAAGACAACAACATCTCTTTCTAGGCGTTTAACGATGCATAAACAACAGGGCTCCATTAAGGAACATATAATCTCTTCCCATAACCAAACCATCGCCAGAGAAATCCTCGTAAACAACACAGAAATCATCGATAGATACAGCGATAGCAGGCGGCTTGACGTTTGCGAGGCACTACACATCAAGAAGTCAACACCAGCAATCAACAGCCAATTATTGCACAACTATATTCTACCCACCTCAAGACTCCGCTCCAATATAGAAGCATCAAGAAATATGGACCAATAGGCTTTCTACAAACACTTCTATTCAATACCCATTGTTTCTGTTCTGTCTTGTGTTGATACTTTTAATACCCTATTAATATCCTCTAGTGTTCTGTCTTGTGTTAATGCCACATCATCCTTCCCACCTCACTCAAATGTAATGCCACATCACCCTTCCCACCTCACTCAAATGTAGATATAAAATCAGGGAAACGCAAGTTCTAATCAGTTGTGTATTTGTGAAGTCTTTGAAAATGTAATAAGTTTTACGAAACGCGCCCGTGTCGCGTCAGACTAGAAATAAAAATGAATTTTGGAGAAGTGATTTTTGATTTACCTCCAACAGTGAAGCATAATGTACGAAAGATTGAGAAAATTCGTGTTAGAATTATTAATCTTACTTTTTCGGTCATATTTAATAATATATGTCTACAGGAAAGACTGCTACCAAAATATACTAATGTTAAAGTGCACGACCCAGCAGCAAGGAATCAAGCCTTCACGATAAAATATCGCCAGGATCTGATTCGTGATCAGATATACAAGGCAGAGAATGAAATCAAAGACAACAAAACGCAACTACTTCATGCTACAAACGAGTGGAGAAATAGCAATATCGACCATAGTATCCGTACCCGCATTGAACAACACCTCGACATCCTCACAGACCAACATCACCTCAGCACTGAAACAAGGATTATCAAGAAACTAACAACATTATATGGAGGACCTATGGCAATTCCACGACCAAGAGATGGCTTCCTGAACCTTGCAGGAATTAACCTCACTGAGGACCAAGTCACTCTCCTAAATCTGGGCATAAACTGTCATGTTATGTCCAGACCGAGTGAAATGGCCCGGAAAGTGGAGTTGGAAATTCTGTTGGACGACATATTCGACCTCGAGACACAAAAGAAGGTCACTACCAAAGATACCTTACAAGCAGAACTTATTGCAGAAGGAGGAAAGAATCGAGGCAACTACAGAAGCACCATACTGTCCCCCGAGCTTAGAGCGGCAGCTAAAAGCCTTCGTGAGAACAAGGAGATAGTTGTCAGGAGAGGTGACAAGTCGCCAATATATGTCATTCTTAAAAAAGACGAATATCTGGCGAAAATGAACATCATACTCTCTGACCAAACTAAGTTCCAAAGGGTAACGAAGGACACTACAGCCGAATTAAATGCAAAGGTCAACAAACTGATCGAAACTGTGAACGCCAAGAAATCCGGACTCCACCTGCCAAAGATCATTGGGGAATATAAACCTGGATATGCGTATGGAAATGTCAAGACGCACAAGCCTGGAAACCCACTTCGGCCAATCATTAGCCAGATACCCACACCCACGTACAGATTGGCGAAGCGACTCAACGGCCTGCTGACTCCTTATGTTCCTTGCGCCTTCAGCCTGAAGTCTCCAAAGGAATTTGTGGACTTACTGCGGGGCGCACGGGCCACAGGGATAAGAGCCTCGTTGGACGTAGAATCGCTGTTTACCAACGTACCTGTGGACGAGACAATCGGAATGATAGCCGACAGAGTGTATCGTGATCCAGCCTGTACTCCTCTTGACATGCCAGAAAGTATTCTGAGGAAACTACTCCAAGCTTGTACTAAAGAGGCACCCTTCTTGAGCCCGGATGGGCACATGTATAAGCAAGTAGATGGGGTCGCCATGGGTTCTCCCCTAGGTGTCCTGTTTGCAAACTTCTACATGGGTACCATCGAGCAAAAAGTCTTAGTCGACATGAACTTGAAACCGGCCATATACTGCAGGTATGTTGACGACATTTTTACACAGGTACCTGATGTCAGACATCTGCAGGAGCTGAAGGAGGCATTTGAGCAGAGTTCCGTGCTGCGTTTCACTTACGAGACGGAAAAGGATGGGAAGCTGCCTTTTCTAGATGTAACAGTCATGGAAAAGGGCGGAGGTTTCCACACTGCAGTCTACACAAAGGAAACAAACATAGGAATGTGCCTAAATGCCAACAGCGACTGCCCTGACAGGTACAAGAGGAGTGTTGTTAACGCATACGTCGACCGTGCTCTCAGCCACAGCTCAGAATGGAAGCAAGTCGACGAAGAACTCTGTAGGGTAAGGCAGGTTCTAGTCAATAACGGCTTCTCCAATGGTTTCATCGAAGACATCATAAGAAGGAAAGTGAAAAGCCATGCAACCTCCGAAGAGACAACTAACACAACACCTATACCCCCTATTAGACTATTTTACAGGAACTTCTTTTCCACAGCTCATAAAACAGAGGAAAGGGTCCTGAAAGATATTGTTAATAGAAACGTTATCCCTACAGACAAAAATCAGAGGATACAACTGACGATTTACTATAAAACCAGAAAAACGGCCAGCCTACTCATGAGAAACTCTCCAGACACGAAACAGAACGCTTTAAAAGAGACTAACGTCGTCTATGCCTTCAAATGCCCACTTGGGGACTGTAAGCTCCAAAAAACCCAGTATATAGGCAAGACAACAACATCTCTTTCTAGGCGTTTAACGATGCATAAACAACAGGGCTCCATTAAGGAACATATAATCTCTTCCCATAACCAAACCATCGCCAGAGAAATCCTCGTAAACAACACAGAAATCATCGATAGATACAGCGATAGCAGGCGGCTTGACGTTTGCGAGGCACTACACATCAAGAAGTCAACACCAGCAATCAACAGCCAATTATTGCACAACTATATTCTACCCACCTCAAGACTCCGCTCCAATATAGAAGCATCAAGAAATATGGACCAATAGGCTTTCTACAAACACTTCTATTCAATACCCATTGTTTCTGTTCTGTCTTGTGTTGATACTTTTAATACCCTATTAATATCCTCTAGTGTTCTGTCTTGTGTTAATGCCACATCATCCTTCCCACCTCACTCAAATGTAATGCCACATCACCCTTCCCACCTCACTCAAATGTAGATATAAAATCAGGGAAACGCAAGTTCTAATCAGTTGTGTATTTGTGAAGTCTTTGAAAATGTAATAAGTTTTACGAAACGCGCCCGTGTCGCGTCAGACTAGAAATAAAAATGAATTTTGGAGAAGTGATTTTTGATTTACCTCCAACAGTGAAGCATAATGTACGAAAGATTGAGAAAATTCGTGTTAGAATTATTAATCTTACTTTTTCGGTCATATTTAATAATATATATATATATATATATATATATATATATATATATATATATATATATATATATATATATATATATATATATATATATACAGTACAACTTCGATTCAACGTACTATATGGGACCAACCCCAGTTCGTTGGAGCGTTGGATTCGTTGCAAGGTGACCTTCAGGAGGCGTTTGTGTCAGTGTCTTTTTTTTCTTGAACACAATAAAAATGCATTATCATATTTCATACTGTACCTATATATTACTTCTCTACTAAAAAATACTGTAATTCATAAATTTACCTTATTGTTGAAGTTATGTCCATCTTGAAGTTTCGTGAAGTTGTGAATGCTCTACATTAAATACGTACTGCAGTGCATTATGCCGTTAGCACTGTGTTGATTAAAAGTAGTTCTGCTGTATGTTGAGTACTACAATACAGTTTATGAAAACTATTGTACACTAAAATTACTGCAACTTTAATTTTAACACTGTGTACACACTTAAATTTAACACTTGTTCTAACTGTTCACGCCGGACACGATGTTTTTAGATGTTTGCATCAGCTTTGCTGGTGCTCGCTGCTGCTGTGGGTTCAGCTGCTTCTGAGCTGGTGCTGGCTGTTGTTGTACCAGTGCTGGGTACAACTGTGCTTGTGCTGGGTACGACTGTTGTACCAGTGCTGGGTACAACTGGGCTCGTGCTGGGTACAACTGTGCTCGTGCTGGGTACGGCTGTTCTCGTGCTGGGTTCGGCTGTTCTCGTGCTTGGTACGGCTATTCTCTTGCTGGGTACGGCTGTTCTCGTGCTGGGTACGGCTGTTCTCGTACTTGGTACAGCTGTTCTCCTGCTGGGTACGGCTGTTCTCGTGCTGGGTACGGCTGTTCTTGTGCTGGGTACAGCTGTTCTCGTGCTGGGTACGGCTGTTCTCGTGCTGGGTACAGCTGTTCTCGTGTTAGGTACGGCTGTTTTCGTGCTGGTTGATTTTCTGCTACTAGTTCTTGCAAAATATTGCTTCATTTTTGGCATTAATAAGGCACTATTAGTAAGCCCCTGAGACATTTTGTTTTATAACCAAAGAGCTGTAGTAAAAAAATGGTCAATTCCACGATTATTCTTCCACCGGCGGATAAATACTGTACGTCAATCGCAGACAAAGCTAAGGACACTGGGTGCATACTGTACGAACACAGACTAAGTCTATACGTACACCCTTCAGTAGGCTGGTGTTTAAGCCTGATCCAGTAACATAAATTTCTCTTAAATATTCGATTTACATCAAGTTATATATTTTTGGGTTTTATATATTTAGTTTAGCAACATTATTACGATAATAAGAGCTATAAAAAATACTTATTTTGGAACTGATTTATTAATTTTATTATTTCGAAGCTGTAGGTCACTGAACTGTGGCGACGAAATCGAACAAAACACGCCTGGTGTTGTGTTCGATTTCCAGTAACACATATTTCTCTCAAATATTCAATTTACATCAAATTATATATTTTTGGGTTACATATTTAGCTTAGCAACATTATTACGATAATAAGAGCTATAAAAAATACTTTGGAACTGATTTATTAATTTTATTATTTCGAAGCCGTAGATCGCTGAACTGTGGCGACGAAATCGAACACAACAAGCATGGTCTTGTATGGACAGGGATTAGACCTGTCCACTCGTGCTGGAGTTGTGCTGCCAAATTACGTGAATAATTTCTCAAATAGGAGATATCTATCTTATGACAGTATATTTTTGGTTTTATTTAGTTTAGTTTAATTAGGATAATAAAGAGTTATTAAAACACCAGTTTTAGAAATTATTTATTAATGTGAAACGTTCAAAGCCATGGGTCACTGAACTATGACAACATAGACGAAAGTGAGTGAAACCTCACTGTAAAGTGAGGTTTACTGTACAGTATTCCCTTATCTGTCCACCCTCACTCGTCTTGTTTCATCACAGAAAATGTATATAAGAAGATTTCAACATATTAGCTAGCTATTCACGCTTCAGCCTTTAAATTAATTTACAAAGATACGTGTGCCACAAATCGGTGAACGAAAATCATTGAAACTCAGTCGTTCACTTGTGTGGACGACTCCGGCTGGTGTTTGGTTAATATGCGTCACTTCTTGTGAACCATTCTGGCTGGTGTTTGGTTCATATGATTCACTTGTTGTGTGGTCCACTTGTGTGATCCAACTTGTCTTATGAAGGAATTATTAATTGTAATCTGTGATAGAATGAAACAGTTTTCCACCACTCTGTGAACTCTGTCCCAACATCGTAAGCTTGTGGACCACTTGTGGTCCACTTGTGTGGTCCACTTGTGTGGTCCATTTGTGTGGTCCATTTGTGTGGTCCAACTTGTCATATGAAGGAATTATTAATTGTAATCTGTGATGGTATGGTAAAGTTTTCTACCACTGTGAACTCTGTCCCAACATCGTAAGCTTGTGGACCACTTGTGGACCACATGTGCGGTCCACTTATGTGGTCCACTTGTGTGATCGAACTTGTCATATGAAGGAATTAATAATTGTAATCTGTGATAGAATGTGAAAGTTTTCCACCAGTCTGTGAACTCTGTCTCGACGTCGTAAGCAAATCCGAACATCCCCCGCTTCGGCGAACCATTGTTTGTCGAACCGGGTGAGTAAATCCGGCCTGAAAAGTGTGCGAACTAGCCGGAGATTCGTTGAATCGGTGTACGTTGAATCGAGGTTGTACTGTATATATATATATATATATACAGAGCACCACTTGGTTTCCGAACTTTAGTTATCCGAAACTTCCAGTTTCCCGATTGGGGTTGGGGAGTCATGCTACCCGAACAAAGTTCGGGTAGGAAGGGGTCCACCAAGCGTCACGCCGGCTTGTGATGGTGGGTGGGCGATGGTCCAGTTTGCCCACTGTGACTTTACAGATTCACGGCCTATTATTCCTATTATTTTGAATTGCCATAAGGCTGGAATGTTCATTCTGTGCTTTTGTTTTACATATCTGCACAATCAAGAAACATCTGTGCACCATGTTCGAGGGGCCTCGTAGCCTGGTGGATAGCGCGCAGGACTCGTAATTCTGTGGCGCGGGTTCGATTCCCGCACGAGGCAGAAACAAATGGGCAAAGTTTCTTTCACCCTGAATGTCCCTGTTACCTAGCAGTAAATAGGTACCTAGGAGTTAGTCAGCTGTCACGGGCTGCTTCCTGGGGGTGGAGGCCTGGTCGAGGACCGGGCCGCGAGGACACTAAAGCCCCGAAATCATCTCAAGATAACCTCAAGATAACCTAACCATGTTGGCTCCAAATGCACGCATTTCGTCAGTGATGGCTGACTGGTGGGTGGATGGACAATGGAGCTTAGGTGGGAGGCAGTATGAGAGAGGGGGGGGGGAGAATTAGTCAGAAAGGGAGGGAGAAAGAGATGCTAGGAGGGAGGGGGGAGGTAGGGAGAGATGCTAGGAGGTAGGCAGGAAGGGACGGAAGTAGTGAGAATTAGGGAGAGAAAGGCAGGCTGGCAGGCACAGGCAGGCAGGCTGGGAAGGAGGCAGGCAGGCAGGCTGGGAAGGAGGCAGGCAGGCAGGCTGGGAAGGAGGCAGACAGGCAGGCTGGGAAGGAGGCAGGTAGGCAGGCTGGGAAGGAGGCAGGCAGGCAGGCAGGCAGGCTGGGAAGGAGGCAGGCAGGCAGGCAGGCTGGGAAGGAGGCAGGCAGGCAGGCAGGCAAGCAGGCAGGCTGGGAAGGAGGCAGGCTGGGAAGGAGGCAGGCAGGCAGGCTGGGAAGGAGGCAGGCAGGCTGGGAAGGAGGCAGGCAGGCAGGCAGGCAAGCAGGCAGACTGGGAAGGAGGCAGGCTGGGAAGGAGGCAGACAGGCAGGCTGGGAAGGAGGCAGGCAGGCAGGCAGGCAAGCAGGCAGGCTGGGAAGGAGGCAGGCAGGCTGGGAAGGAGGCAGGCAGGCTGGGAAGGAGGCAGGCAGGCAGGCTGGGAAGGAGGCAGGCAGGCAGGCTGGGAAGGAGGCAGGCAGGCAGGCTTGGAAGGAGGCAGGCTGGGAAGGAGGCAGACAGGCAGGCTGGGAAGGAGGCAGGCAGGCAGGCAGGCAGGCAAGCAGGCAGGCTGGGAAGGAGGCAGGCAGGCAGGCTGGGAAGGAGGCAGGCAGGCAGGCTGGGAAGGAGGCAGGCAGGCAGGCTGGGAAGGAGGCAGGCAGGCAGGCTGGGAAGGAGGCAGGCAGGCAGGCTGGGAAGGAGGCAGGCAGGCAGGCAGGCAAGCAGGCAGGCTGGGAAGGAGGCAGGCAGGCAGGCTGGGAAGGAGGCAGGCAGGCAGGCTGGGAAGGAGGCAGGCAGGCAGGCTGGGAAGGAGGCAGGCAGGCAGGCTGGGAAGGAGGCAGGCAGGCAGGCTGGGAAGGAGGCAGGCAGGCAGGCTGGGAAGGAGGCAGAATTGAATATATATATTCATATACGTCACTGGTAGCACAAAACGTTTTGTGCTACCGGTGACGTATCTTGAATGTTGCATCTTATACTTGTGTCTTGGGACGTAACTTAAAGTAGGAAAGAGCAGGCTCAATCTCTCTTGAAAGAGATTATCGTCACAGGCAGGCAGGCAGGCAGGCTGGGAAGGAGGCAGGCAGGCAGGCAGGCTGGAAGGAGGCAGGCTGGGAAGGAGGCAGGCAGGCAGGCAGGCAGGCTGGGAAGGAGGCAGGCAGGCAGGCTGGGAAGGAGGCAGGCAGGCTGGGAAGGAGGCAGGCAGGCAGGCTGGGAAGGAGGCAGGCAGGCAGGCTGGGAAGGAGGCAGGCAGGCTGGGAAAGAGGCAGGCAGGCTGGGAAGGAGGCAGGCAGGTAGGCTGGGAAGGAGGCAGGCAGGCAGGCTGGGAAGGAGGCAGGCAGGTAGGCTGGGAAGGAGGCAGGCAGGCTGGTAGGCTGGGAAGGAGGCAGGCAGGCAGGTAGGCTGGGAAGGAGGCAGGCAGGCGTAGGCTGGGAAGGAGGCAGGCAGGCAGGTAGGCTGGGAAGGAGGCAGGCAGGCAGGTACGCTGGGAAGGACGCAGGCAGGCAGGTAGGCTGGAAAGGAGGCAGGCAGGCAGGTATGCTGGGAAGGAGGCAGGCAGGCAGGCAGGCTGGGAAGGAGGCAGGCAGGCAGGCAGGAAGCGATATATGGGTGTTGAAGTGAACCATGAACCACGTGACCTTTGAGAGAGTGTGTGTATGGGTTTGGGGTGGGGGGAGAGGGGGAGGTGTGGCAGTGGTGGGGGAGGGACCGGCTGACTCCGTAAGCCTAACCACACTTCACCGACCTGTGACCCAGATTTGTTTCTTAAATGTACAGTACATCATCGTATATTTTAGGCAGGATGTGCCTGCAGGCTGGCAGGATGTTCCTGCAGGCTGGCAGGATGTGCCTGCAGGCTGGCAGGATGTGCCTGCAGGCTGGCAGGATGTTCCTGCAGGCTGGCAGGATGTGCCTGCAGGCTGGCAGGATGTGCCTGCAGGCTGGCAGGATGTTCCTGCAGGCTGGCAGGATGTGCCTGCAGGCTGGCAGGATGTGCCTGCAGGCTGGCAGGATGTTCCTGCAGGCTGGCAGGATGTTCCTGCAGGCTGGCAGGATGTGCCTGCAGGCTGGCAGGATGTGCCTGCAGGCGGACAGGATGTTCCTGCAGGCTGGCAGGATGTTCCTGCAGGCTGGCAGGAAACATCCAGAGGATGTTTGCCAGACGTCTTAATAATCAGTTAGGAACAATTAAGGACTTTTATAAAGCGGATCAGGTTATATGTATGTATATATATATATATATATATATATATATATATATATATATATATATATATATATATATATATATATATATATATATATATATTGGTGTATACTGGCAGCAGGTTTTCTTTCAAACATGTTTCATTGAAACATGTTTGAATGAAAACCTGCTGCCAGTATACACCAATATAAACCCACATGACCCAGCAGTCCGCAATACAGAGTTTACCTATAGGTATAGGCAAGAGCTCATTCGGCATCAACTAAACAAGAAGAAGGAAGCCCTCCAAACCTTTATAGAGCAGGCGGAGCATCTGTTAAACAAATGGACCCAGTACGACATCCCTACCCAACTCAAGCAAACCATCAACAGTGAACTATTTAACCTGAAACAACAACATAAAACTCTTGTAGAAACAAAGACACTCCGTAAGTTAACATCCCTAAACGGTGGACAGCTAAAAATCCCTCGTCCTAAAGATGGCTACTTTAACCTGACTTCTTATGATCTTACCCAGGACCAACGAGACCTCTTAAATCTTGGTCTAAATTGTCAATTCTTATCTAAACCAAAGATGCATCAAAAACGCCTGGAAATCGAAATGCTTCTGGACGATATCCATAAGCTAGAAGACAACAAAAAAGTCATCACCACTGACACACTTCAAGCTGAACTACTTGCAGAAGCAGGGAAAAAACGAGGAACATATTCATCTACAATCTTAACCCCACGACTCAAAGAAGCAGCGAAACAACTAAAAAATCTGAAAGACGTAACAATAAGAAAAGCCGACAAAACAGCAGCATATGTATTGATTCCTACCCATGAATACATGAACAAAATTAGCGACATCCTAAGTGACGACTCCAAATTTCAACGAATCACGAGGAACCCCGTAGAAGACCTTAAGCGGAAAGTAAACAAAACAATTACAGCAATCAACGCAAAGAAAGGTAGTGTGCATTTCAATAAACTTCAAGGCGACTATGGCTTAGGATATGCCTACGGCAATGTTAAGACGCATAAACCAGGTAACCCACTACGCCCTATAATCAGCCAAATACCAACCCCAACTTATCACCTGGCAAAGAAACTCAATGAACTCCTAACTCCATACACTCCAAGTAAGTTTAGTCTACAATCATCAGCAGATTTCCTAGAATTGATCAAATCTACCCAGCCCGATGGAATCATCGCTTCCCTGGACGTTGAATCCCTGTTTACCAACGTCCCAGTCGACACAACCATAGGAATGATACTGGACAGAGTATACAGAGACGAGAGCACCCCCAAATTAGACATACCTGAGCCACACTTGAAAAGTCTTCTCGAAGCATGTACAAAGGAAGCCCCTTTCATCAGTCCACAAGGAGACATGTATTTACAAATAGACGGAGTAGCAATGGGCTCCCCCTTAGGAGTTTTATTTGCTAATTTTTATATGGGAACCATCGAAGATAGGGTCTTCAGTAGCAGACAAAAACCAACTGTATACTGCCGTTATGTAGATGACATATTCGTAATAGTAAAAGACTCAGATGAACTAATTGACCTAAAAAGACACCTAGAGAGAGAGTCAGTACTCCGATTTACACATGAAAATAGTGAAAATAACAGTCTGCCATTCTTGGATGTACTAATAACAAAAACAGGAACCTCTTTAAGCACCAACGTATATACCAAGCCCACCAACATAGGATTATGCCTGAACGGTAGAAGTGAGTGCCCCCAAAGATACAAAGCCAGTGTTCTCAATGCTTATATTCGTCGAGCGCTTACCCACTGCTCTGAATGGAGCACCGTGAGTAGAGAGTTTGAAAGAGTAACTCAGGTATTGGTGAACAACGGATATAGCAACGCGGAAATAAACGCTGCTATAAGAAGACACTTGGACCGTTGGTATAATTCAGAACCTAGAACAGAAACCACAACACCCCCAATAAAATTATATTACAAATCAACCATGCACAGTGAACATATAAAAGAGGAAAGAATAATGAAAGAAATAATCCGTAAAGGAGTAAAAAGCACTACTCCTAACCAAAACATAAACCTGATAATATTCTACAAAACCAAGAAGACTTCCGAACTCCTTATCAAAAACAGCCCGAAGCCGACGGAGAACCCTCTACAGCAGTCAAGCGTTGTATACATGTACACTTGCCCCCACGAAGGATGTAACCTTCAATGTAAGTACATAGGTATGACGTCGACCAAGCTGACGAGGCGTTTGACATGCCATCTTCAATCTGGTGCCCCTAGGAATCACATGAGACAAGCCCATGACATTACTCTAACAAGAGAAATGTTGAACAAGAATACTTGCATAATAGACAAAACCCAAGATTCAAGAAGATTACAAATTCTTGAGGCAATTCACATAAGAATAGAGCGACCTACCATGAACACCCAAATCACGGAACTATTTACTCTACCCACCATGAGAGTAAGGACAAGACAAGAACATATCGATGCCAACACAGAAGACAATGTCCAACATAACAGGCCAATCACACTGGATTAATCTTTGTGTTTAGATAGGAGATGCCTCGTATGGGCCAATAAGCCTTCTGCAGCCTCTATGTTTCACCTCACATTTATCCCTTATGTATCCCCCCATGTTTTTCACCTTCATTGTATTATCACCTGACCTAATGCGGGTATAAAATCAACTAGTATTGTAAGATCTGTTCACTTGAGAATGAACCATGGAGGTTCGAAACGTCGTGCAAATTATACAAATAAGTGTAATACACTCTATAGTAAATCACTTCTTTTCTTCACCTTAAAAGTACGAAAATGAGTTTTGGAGAACTCCTATTTCAATTAAGCCCTGATGCTAAGAAAATAGTTAGAGGGATAGAAGCCCTAAACCAGAAAATAATAAATACAGAATATGCGGTCATATTCAATGAAACATATATATATATATATATATATATATATATATATTGTGACGGTAAAGCGTTGGTGTTCAGCTGTTTCAAAAGCTGGGGACAGGGCCTCGTCACATAACAAAAAAAAAAAGAGAAGATTGTCCTTTCGTCTGTGGTAAGGTAATGGGAAGACACACAAAACACAAAGTATAAACAATGAAATTTTAATTACTCTAGAAAACAAGATATGAATAAAGACAATCTCGTAAAATTCAAAACAAGTCAACAAACAAAACAACATGAATAATTACTGGCAATGAAAAGTTACTCTAAGACAAGTAAGTGCAAGTTAAAATAAATCAAATAAGTGAGGTGCTGGGAATACTGGCTTCAAGCTGCCACCTCCCTTAGTACACGACAGCCAGGGCTTAGTCTACTAATAGAGAGATGTCAACTCCAAGGAGCACAGAGATATTCTGAGGAGTCGGCGTGCTGCTGGCCCAGACGTCGACTCATGTGGTGGCGTGAGTGCAGGTGCGACGACACACCAGCCAATCAGCAACAGGCAGTCGGAGAATGAGTAGTTTGCTGGTTGACGGCGGGCGGTAGCCGGTGTGTCGGGTTGTGCTTGGTACGCTTTGCTTCCTGGGCAAAACGTTTGGCGATACTGGTGGACGTATCTTCAATATAATATCTTGTACTTGAAAGACGTAAATGTGTAGGGAAGAGCAGGCTCAATCTCTCTTGAAAGAGATTATCGTCACAACTCTCCCCCGAAGCCTGCGGTTCTGGAAGAAGTTACGTCTTCATGTGGTAGAGTGATAGTTGGAGTTGCTTCTACTTCATAGACTCTGGAGAGGGCGTCGGCTATGATGTTGTCAGAACCCTTGATATAGCGGATCTCCAGGTTGAAATCTTGCAGATATAAAGCCCATCGTAGAAGACGTTGGTTATTGAATTGGGCTTGATGTAAGAAGCGGAGAGGATTGTGGTCTGAGAAGATGGTGGTAGACCTGGCACCTTGTAGGTATGGAGCAAAGTGCTGGAGATTCAGGACGATGGAGAGTAGCTCCTTCTTGATAGTGCTGTAGTTCCTCTGGTGGGGTTTCAACTTGTAGCTGTAGTAGCTGACAGGTAGAACCTCCTCGCCTCGTTGCTGCATCAGGACACTCCTGATGCCGGTACCACTGGCGTCGCCATGAAGGATGAAAGGCTTGGTGATATCTGGCGAGGCGAGAATAGGATTAGAACAGAGGAGGAATTTGAGTTGTTCGAAAGCAACGGTTTGCTGCATGGTCCAATTATACCGTTGCTTGGGACTGGTTCAAGTAATTAATGGTGTTGCTACCGTACTAAAATTTCTCACAAACCTACGGTAGTAGGAGGCAAGACCAAGGAAGCGCAGGAGCTGCTTCCTGGTGGTAGGCTGTGGATAATGCTGGATGGCTTGAGTGTGTGTGTCTAACGGAGCTAGGCTGCCACTCCCTATTACATAACCCAGATAACGCACTTTACCTTTGGCAAAGGTGGACTTGCCCAGGTTGATGGTGAGGCCGGCTGTCAGGAGCTTGGCGAACAGTCGTTGCAGCTGGAGCAGATGTTTGCTCCAGGTGTTGGATGCTACAACGATATCATCCAAATAGGTGTATGTGTTATCCAAGCCCTGGATGACGCGGTTGACAGCTCTCTGAAAGGTGGCCGGGGCATTACATAGTCCGAAAGGAAGGCGTTCATACCTGAAAAGTCCAAAGGGAGTGATAACGGCAGATATTTCTTTGGCTCGCTCTGTTAGACACACTTGATAATACCCCTTGAGCAAGTCCACTTGGGACAAGTACTGGGCATTACCAATGGCGTCAAGAATGTCATCTATCCGTGGCAAGGGGTATGCATCCTTGACAGTCACATTATTTAATTTACGGTAGTCCGTGCAAAGTCTAACCTTACCTTGGGGTTTTGGCACCAAGATACAGGGTGAGGTCCAGGGGGACTCACAAGGTGTAGCCAGTCCATGATCCAAGAGGTACTGCACCTCAGCACGCGTGACTTCCTTCTTGCTAGGGCTGATTCGGTAGAAGGGTTGACGAATCGGCCGGGTGTCAGGGAGCAGTTGGATGTCGTGCTGGGTAACATTACACTCTTGTGGATCATCTCGGAACAACTCCTGATGTTCTTTGAAGATCTTGATGAGAGGTGCACTATGATTGTCCTGAAAATAATTGTGAAGATCAGTTAGGATTTCCGAATTGGAAAGCGCTGACTCCGTGTCAGTGCTTTCGGGAGGAGAAGCCAGGAAGGTCTCACTGTGGATGTATGGCTCTTTAAAGGAAGAATATGTTATCATTACAGTTGGTGGAGTACCGTTATATAGCTTCAGGAGGCTGACGTGGCACAACTGGGTCTTCCGCCTATCTGGAGTCTCTAGAACGTAGTTGTGGTTGTTTCTGCACTCCTTGATGCTGTAGGGTCCTGAAAACCTGTTTTGCAAAGGAGAACCTGGGATAGGGAAATAAGCAAGCACGAAGTCTCCCGGTTTAAATTTCCTTACTTTGCTGGTCTGGTCGTAATGAGTCTTCATCCTCTCCTGTGCTTTCAATAGATTATCTTTGGCAAAACTGTGTACCCTCTCTAGAATGTGTTGTAGGTTTTGAAGAAACTGGGGCACATTCTGATGCTCACTGAAGGTGGCATCACGTAGAGAGTCTTTGAAAGCTTTGAGAGGAGTACGGCACTTACGTCCGTACAGCATCTCATAAGGAGATACTCCTAGAGACTTATTGGAAAGACTTCTATAGACGCACATTATCTTTACATAACAATTTGCGTGACCTATACTAACACAACACTAAAATTAACACTTAAAATTACTGTACAGTTCATTAAGCAAAGTTAGTTTTGACTGCCAGCTGCTGAAGCCTCACTGGTTGAAGGCATTTGGGTTGCCTGTGAGGCCTCACTAGTTGAAGGCACTTGCTTGCGCCTCACTTGTTGAAGGCGCTTGGCTTGCCTGTGAAGCCTCACTTGTTGAAGGCATTTGGCTTGCCTGGGGCGCCTCACTTGTTGAGATGTATAACACGTAACTTGTCTTTAATTGTTAGGACAACCTTCTTCCTCTTAACACCTCCAGAACGATTGATGCTGCTACCAGACATAATCTTGGCCAAAAATGTTCAAAGTTACTATGGAAATAAAAAACTTGTGTAAAAAAATATTTCACTAATGGCGCAGCACTGTGGTATAACACGAGTGACGGGAGCACATGGGTTGACCAGTGTTGGACGGGTCCACTTGGGGCAGCTATAGCACGTTACGTAGGCCACCAGGAGGAAAAAACTCACAATATTTTTTAAGGAAATTTCAGCCTGTGCACATTGTTTTTAGGAAACTTATATATTTGTTATTACATAATTACTAGTATTTCATTTGTTTTTGGCTATGATGAATTGTTCTAAAATTAATGGTAATTCCTGTACCCAGGTGGCCCCTCCCAACGCTCCCCTCCCACCCTCGCAACACGACCCACCCACCCCACCCCCTCCTCCACCATGCATCTCGAGCCACAGGCAGGCAGGATTAACAGTACAGTATCGCTCGCTTTGGACACCGATCACGTCCATTTTTTTATCTTGAGTCCTAGCAGTGGACAGGACTCGCGTCCACTATAAAAATATTTGTATAAAATTTGTTTTTTATTCGATCGACCTCGGAATAGTTTCAAAATAAGCGCCTCTAGAATGGGCATAATTTGATACCAAAATGAAAGCTGTAACACGAAACTTAATGTCAGAACACTTGAAAGATTATAAATACATTTTTGGGTAAATTTTACATTTTAAAATATTTGTTAAAATTCTATTTATTGTGCTATTATTATGGGACTAGTTTTAAAATGTGCGCCTTTATATTGCGAACAATTTGATTCCAAAACGAGCGAAATAACTTGAAAATTGATGTCAAAACACTGGAAAGATGTAAATAATTTTGAAGATGAACATCCAAAATTTAAATATTTGTTAAAATTCCAGTTATTGCTCTATTATTATGAGATTAGTTTTAAAATGCGTGCCTTTATATTGCAAACATTTTGATACCAAAGCGAGCGATGTAATATGAAAATTGATGATATCAAATTAAATGAGTATACACATTAGGTTGTGGTGTGCAAATTGGTGCTCGTTCACTTGTAATTTTAGGCATGCTGTGGGGAGTCTCGCCAGGCTTTTGGACATTATATGCATATACATCTGCAGGGAATTTAATTGCGAACACAATGATACCAAAACGAACGACGTAGTATGAGAATTAAGGTGAGAAAACTGAAACAAGTATACACATTTACGCGCCGCCGCATGCTCGCCTGCACTATTAGCCCCATGATGTCAAAGTCTGCGGCGCTCACGTGGCACGCGCGATAGTGTTAATACGGTACAGCCCACCCCATGGCTTTTATATCCGGACAATTTAATAATTATCCGGCTGACTGTCCGGATAGTGTAACATCGGCAGCAAGTTAACCGGCTCCGATTTTTTATCTGGCTAAACCAGCTTTTATCCGGCTCCCATGGCCATTTTGGCGGATATTGAGATAAATTTATCCGGTCATGATTTTGGCTGCATAAGGGCGTTTTCCGGATGTTCAAGTCCCGGATAATCGCATGGTTACAGTAGTGCGTTCCTGCTGCTTCTCGCACATTCTTGAACGCCTCCGATGATGCAAATAAAATATTTTTTATTGTTTAAAGATGCTAATGATGCTTGGATCATTAGCATCAGTAAAGGGCTGACTGCTGTGATGTTGCAAAGCATTGACTTATTTTTGTAGATTACAAAAAAAAAAAAATGAAATTTTGTTAAAAAAGAGCAAATGTCAAAAAGGTTTGTTCGGTGTTTGTCAGGTAGGCTGCTCCATGTTTCTTAAAAAAAATAATAAAATAAAAAATAAATTGAAAACATTTGAAAAACGAACAAATGCCTTAAAGGTTCGTTCAGTGTTTGTCAGGCAGGCTGCTCCATTATTAATAAATAAATGAAAAATACAAAACAAATTGACCATATTTGAAACAAAGAAAGATTGTCATTATGGAGCATCCTACCCGACAAACACTGAACGAACCTTCATGGTACAGTACAACCTCGATTCAACGAATCTCCGGCTAGTTCGCACACTTTCCAGGCCGGATTTACTCACCCAGTTCGACGAACAATGGTTCGCCGAAGTGGGGGATGTTCAGATTTGCTTTCGACATCGAGACAGTTCACAAACTGGTGGAAAACTTTCCCATTCTATCACAGATTACAATTATGAATTCTTTCATATGACAAGTTCGACCACACAAGTGGACCACACAAGTGGAACGCACAAGTGGTCCACAAGCTTACGATGTTGGGACAGAGTTCACAGAGTGGTGGAAAACTGTCTCATTCTATCACAGATTACAATTAATAATTCCTTCATAAGACAAGTTGGATCACACAAGTGGACCACACAACAAGTGAACCATATGAACCAAACACCAGTCAAAATGGTCCATACAAGAAGTGACGCATATTAACCAAACAACAGCCAGAGTGGTCCACAAGTGAACGACTGAGTTTCACTGATTTTCATTCACCGATTTGTGGCACACGTATTTTTGTAAATTAATTTAAAGGCTGAAGCGTGAATAGCTAGCTAATGTGGTGAAATCTTCTTATATACATTTTTATGTGATGAAACTAGACGAGTGAGGGTGGACAGATAAGGGAATACTGTACAGTAAACGTCACTTTACAGTGAGGTTTCACTCACTTTCGTCTGTGTTGTCATAGTTCAGTGACCCATGACTTTAAACGTTTCAGATTAATAAATCATTTCTAAAACTGGTGTTTTTATAACTCTTTATCATCCTAATTAAACTAAACTAAATAAAACCAAAAATATACTGTAATATGATAGATATCTGCTATTTAAGAAATTATTCACATTATTAGCGGCACAACTCCAGCATGAGTGGACGGGTCTAATCCCTGTCCACAACACCATGCTTGTTTTGTTCGATTTCGTCGCAACAGTTCAGTGATCTCCGGCTTCGAAATAATAAAATTAATAAATCATTTCCAAAGTAAGTATTTTTTATAGCTCTTATTACCGTAATAATGTTGCTAAACTAAATATATAACCCAAAAATATATAATTTGATGTAAATTGAATATTTAAGAGAGATTTATGTTACTGGATATGGCTTAAACACCAGCCGACTAAAGGGTGTACGTATAGACTTAGTCTGCGTTCGTACAGTATGTACCCAGTGCCCTTAGCTTTGTCTGCGATTGACGTACAGTATTTATCCGCCGGTGGAAGAATAATTGTGGAATTGACCATTTTTTTAGTACAGCTCTTTGGTTATAAAGCAAAATGTCTCAGGGGCTTACTAATAGTGCCTTATGAATGCCAAAAATGAAGTAATATTTTGCAAGAACTAGTAGCAGAAAATCAACCAGCATGAGCACAGCCGTACCCAGAGTGGTACGAAGCAACCAGCATGAGAACAGCCGTACCCAAAACAAGAACAGTCGTACCAAGCACGAGAACAGCCGTACCCAACACGAGAACAGCCGTACCCAGCACGAGAACAGCCGTACCCAGCAAGAGAACAGCCGTACCAAGTACGAGAACAGCCATACCAAGCACGAGAACAGTCGAACCCAGCATGAGAACAAGAAGCAAGCAAGAAAGAGAAGGATGGGCGGACTGCATTTTTTTGGATTGTCGGAAAGCCTCTGACACAGTACCTCATAAAAGGTTGATGCATAAGCTGGAGAAACAGGCAGGAGTAACTGGTAGGGCGCTCCAGTGGATAAGGGAGTACCTAAGCAATAGGAAGCAGAGAGTTACAGTGAGGGGGTGAGACCTCAGAATGGCGTGAAGTCACCAGTGGAGTCCCACTGGGCTCTGTGCTTGGACCTATCCTGTTTCTGATATATGTAAATGATCTCCCAGAGGGTATAGACTCATTCCTCTCAATGTTTGCTGACGAAGCCAAAATTATGAGAAGGATTAAGACAGAGGAGGACAGCTTGAGGCTTCAAGAAGACCTGGACAAGCTGCAGGAATGGTCAAACAAATGGCTGTTCGAGTTTAACCCAAGCAAATGTAATGTAATGAAGATAGGGGTAGGAAGCAGGAGACCAGATACAAGGTATCATTTAGGAGATGAGATACTTCAAGGGTCAGAGAGAAGTAGAAAGACCTGGGGGTTGATATCACACCAGACCTGTCCCCTGAAGCTCATATCAAGAGGATAACATCAGCAGCATATGCCAGGTTGGCTAACATAAGAACGGCCTTTAGAAACTTCTGTAAGGAATCTTTCAGAACATTATATACCACATATGTCAGACCAATCCTGGAGTATGCAGCTCCAGCATGGAGTCCATATCTAGTCAAGCATAAGACTAAACTGGAAAAGATTCAAAGGTTTGCCACCAGACTAGTACCCGAGCTGAGAGGTATGAGCTACGAGGAGAGACTACGGGAATTAAACCTCACTTTGTTGGAAGACAGAAGAGTTAGGGGGGACATGATTACCACATTCAAGATTCTCAAGGGAATCGACAGGGTTGATAAAGACAGTCTATTTAACTCAAGGGGAACACGCACTAGGGGACACAGGTGGAAACTGAGTGCCCAAATGAGCCACAGAGATATTAGAAAGAACTTTTTCAATGTCAGAGTAGTTAGTAAATGGAATGCACTAGGAAGTGATGTGGTGGTGGCTGACTCCATACACATTTTCAAATGTAGATATGACAGAGCCCAGTAGGCTCAGGAAACTTTACATCAGTTGATTGACGGTTGAGAGGCGGAACCAAAGAGCCAGAGCTCAACCCCCGCAAGCACAACTAGGTGAGTACAACTAGGTGAGTACACACACACACAGATGGCAGGGAATGAGGTGCAAGTCCACCGACACATTGGGCCATACAACTGTGACAAGAAACGCCCTGTCCTGGTACAGTTCACTAACGAAGAGGCAGTGGATTACATACTGCATCACAAATACTTACTCAGAGGTAGCAAAAACTAATATAACGTGTATATATTGATAAATTTATGACGAAAAAGGAACAGAGTGCCCACAGGGCGAGCAAACCTCCACGATACTACTCTTCCCATTTGAGCGTAGTTACCCACCCCATGCCTCACTCTGTGCTAACCAACTCACACCTGCTTCCCAGGTCACTCCCTCCCCTAATCAGCCCTCCCTGCCCCTAGCTGCTTATCTCCCGAACACCTCCTCTGATCCCTCTAACCCCACTGCATTCAAGTCCATCTGCTTCATCCCATATTCCAAGGACCCCCTCATCCCTTCAACCCCCCAAAACCCGCCCAGCCTTCATCCCCTCAACCCCCAAAATCCGCCCAGCCCTCACCCCTCCTCATCCCCTCCCCTTCCATGTGACCCCCTACCCTTGCGAGGGGGGGCGCATGGATTCCCCCTATAGGGGGACTGGGGGACCCCTACCTCTTCCTCCAGTTCTCTCTCCCCCCTTCTGACCCAATGCTGACACCTACCCCTGAATTCCGAATACCTACCTTCCTAGATGCCCAGCCCCCATTTGCCCCCCCCCCCCAAGCACCCGTCCCGACCCCTTTCACCCCCCTGGATCCCACCAGCCCCCCCCCCCCTGGATCCCCTCAGACACCCCTCAGATCCCCCCCCCCCCAGCCCCCCAGACACCCCCGAGATCCCCCGGATCCCCCCAGCCCCCATTTACCCCCCAGACACCCCAGAGAAAGGGCAAACTCTGGTACAAGAGTTTCCATGAAGAATCTCAAGGTTTGGTACACCAATGCTGATGGGATATCTAATAAATCAGAAGAGATAAAAGAAAGAGTGAGTGAGGCAGATCCTGACATAGTTGCAACTGTGGAAACTAAAATAAATGACATGATCTCAGATGCAATCTTTCCAGAGGGCTACTAGGTGATAAGAAAAGAGAGGACACAGAGACAGGGAGGGGGAGTAGCACTCCTAATAAAGCAGAAATGGAAGTTTGAAGACCTGAGAAATCAGATTACCAATGAGAGCACAAGCTTCATACATGGAACTCTGACAGCAGATGAGAGGAAGATTGTAATCTTGGTAATCTACAATCCTCCACCAAACAGTAGAAGACCCAGGCAGGAGTATGATGACAACAACAATTAAGGCATGCATAGATGAATTGCAGAAGGCAGCAACACTAGCCCACAGAATGAGAGCGAAGCTGCTGATCATGGGAGACCTAAATCATGGAGAGATAAATTAGGAATCGAGGAATCCCCATGAAGGGGACGAAACGTGGGGAGCAAAGTTAGTAGATGTTATAGACAGGAATTTCCTAACACAACATGTGAAGGAAGACACAAGGGAAAGGGGAGGAGATGCACCGAGCCTATTAGACCTGATTTTCACCCAGAATGTAGAAGACATCGAGAATTTGGAGCATGAAATACTTCTAGGGGTCAGCGACCATTGTGTCCTAGTCTTTGACTACATGATGGAATTCAAACTTGTGACCATGGGACAAGAGGTCTGGGAAAGGAGAGTTGACTACAGGAAAGGGGACTACAGGAGGATAAGGGAATATCTGGGAGAAGTGCAGTGGGAGGAAGAAATTAGAGGAAAAACAGTCCAAGATATGATGGACCTAATCATACAGAAATGCTATTAGGCCGAAGAGAGATCTATACCAACAGTAAAGGGAAAAATAAGAAGGAATATAATAATCCATGGTTTAATAGACAGTGTCAGGAAGCAAAAATGGCCAGCAGGCGGGAGTGGAGGAAGTACAGAAGACAAAGAACAGAGGACAACAGAAGCAGATATAACAGAGCTAGGAATGATTACATTAACATAAGACGAACATCGGAAAGGGACTATGAGAACGATATTGCGATCAAAGCGAAAAAGCAACCTAAGTTACTACACAGCCATATAAGAAGAAAAGTGTTGGTGAATGACCAAGTGACAAGACTAAGGAAAACAGAGGGGGCATATACTGAAAGTGACAAGGAAATCTGCAAGGCACTGAATGCCAGTTTCCATGGAGTGTTCACTGCCGAGCCTGAGCAGCTCCCATTGTTAGAAGGGATTACCCTAGATGAAAGACTATCAGATATAGAGGTGACAGCAGGGAAGGTAATGAAACAGTTAACAACACGGGATGCAACTAAAGTAGTTGGACCAGACAAAGTATCACCGTGGATACTAAAGAAGCAGCGCAGGCCCTCAGCGTGCCTCTGGCAATGATCTTTAATGAGTCACTTATGTCGGGAAAATTGCCCAGTTGTTGAAAGAAGGCAAATGTACCGATGTTCAAGAAATTGGATAGGGAGGAGGCACTTAACTATAGACCTGTATCACTGACAAGCATCCCCTGTAAAATACTGGAAAGAATAATTAGGCTACGACTGGTTGCACACCTGGAGAACGTTAGGTTTGTGAACAAACATCAACATGGGTTCTGGAAAGGGAAATCGTGCCTAACAAACCTTTTGGAATTCTTTGATAAAATAATGAGGGGACAGAGATGGTAGGGCAGACTGTATATTTATGGACTGCCAAAAATCCTTTGATACAGTACCGCACATGAGACTGCTCTTCAAACTCGAGAAGCAGGCGGGGGTGGGAGGAAAGGTCCTAGCATGGATAAGGAACTACCTAACAGGAAGGAGCCAAAGCGTTACGGTAAGGGGCGAGAAGTCGGACTGGCGAACAGTAACGAGTGGAGTACCACAAGGATCGGTGCTGGGAGCAATTCTATTTCTAGTATATGTTAACGACATGTTTACAGGAGTAGAATTCTACATGTTGTTCGCGGATGATGCAAAGTTGATGAGAAGAGTTGTGACAGATGAGGATTGCAGGATCCTGCAAGAGGACCTGAACAGGTTGCAGAGATGGTCAGAGAAATGGCTACTGGAGTTCAACATGAGCAAATGTAAGCTTATGGAAATGGGACTAGGAGACAGGAGACCAAAGGGAAGTACACAATGAAGGGGAACTGCCTACCTGTGACGACATGTGAAAGAGACCTGGGCATGGACGTAACACCTAATCTGTCTCCTGAAGCACATATAAATAGGATAACGACAGCAGCGTACTCTACACTGGCAAAAGTTAGAACATCATTCAGAAACCTAAGTAAGGAGGCATTTAGGGCGCCTTACACTGCCTACGTGAGGCCAGTCTTAGAGTATGCCGCCTCATCATGGAGTCCCCATCTGAAGAAGCATATAAGGAAACTAGAAAAGGTTCAGAGGTTTGCAACAAGACTCGTCCCAGAGTTACGAGGGATGAAGTATGAGGAGCACCTGAGGGAACTGTGCCTTACGACTCTAGAAAGAAGGAAGAGGGAGGACATGATACGAACGTATAAAATACTCAGAGGGATTGACAGAGTGGACGTAGACGAAATGTTCACACGGAATAGTAACAGAACGAGGGGACATGGGTGGAAGCTGGAAACTGAGATGAGTCACAGGGATGTTAGGAAGTTTTCTTTTAGCGTGAGAGTAGTGGGAAAATGGAATGCACTTAAGGAACAGGTTGTGGAAGCAAATACTATTCACAATTTTAAAACTAGATATGATAGGAAAATGAGACAGGAGTCATTGCTGTTAACAACCGATAGCTAGAAAGGCGGGATCCAAGAGTCAAAGCTCGATCCTGCAGACACAATTAGGTGAGTACGCACACACCCAGGAAGCAGCCTGTAGCAGCTAACTCCCAGGTAAGTATTTATTTCTAGGTAACAGGAGTATCAGGGTGAAGGAAACTGTCCATTTATTTTTCCAGCGGTGCTAGGGATTGAATCCCGGTCCCTAGGTCCATGAGTCTAGAGCGCTGTCCACTCAACCCCCCCACCCCCCTGTGTGTGTATGTGTGTGTGTGTGTATTCACCTATTTGTACTCGCCTATTTGTGCTTGTAGGGGTTGAGCTCTGGCTCTTTGGTCCCGCCTCTCAACCGTCAATCAACAGGTGTACAGGTTCCTGAGCCTACTGGGCTCTATCATATCTACACTTGAAACTGTGTATGGAGTCAGCCTCCACCACTTCACTTCCTAATGCATTCCATTTGTCAACCACTCTGACACTAAAAAAGTTCTTTCTAATATGTCTGTGGCTCATTTGGGTACTCAATTTCCACCTGTGTCTCCTAATGCATGTGTCCCTTGGATTAAATAGCATGTCCTTATCTACCCTATCAATTCCTTTGATAATATTGTATGGAGATCATGTCCCCCCTAACTCTTCTGTCTTCCAGCGACGTGAAGTTTAACTCTTGTAGTCTCTCCTTGTAGCTCATACCTCTCAGCTCGGGTACTAGTCTGGTGGCAAACCTTTGAACCTTCTCCAGTTTAGTCTTATGCTTGACTACATATGGAGTATCTAGTCAAGCATCCTGGAGTATGCAGCTCCATGCTGGAGCTGCATACTCCAGGATTGGTTTGACATATGTGGTATACAAAGTTCTGAATGAGTCCTACACAAGTTTCTAAATGCCGTTCTTATGTTGGCCAACCTGGCGTATGCCACTGATGTTATCCTCTCGATATGGGCTTCAGGGGACAAGTCTGGCATGATATCAATTCCCAAGTCTTTCTCTCTGACTCTCTAACAAAATGATACCTTGCATCTGGTCTCCTGCTCCCTACACCTATCTTTATTACATTACATTTGCTTGGGTTAAACTCTTAACAACCATTTGTTCGACCATTCCTGCATCTTGTCCAAGTCTTCTTGAAGCCTCAAGCTGTCCTTCTCTGTCTTAATCCTTCTCATAATTTTGACGTCGTCAGCAAACATTGACAGGAATGAATCTATACCCTCCGGGAGATCATTTACATATTTCAGAAACAGAATTGGACCGAGTACAGAGCCCTGTGGGACTCCACTGGTGACTTCATGCCCATCTGAGGTCTCACCCCTCGCTGTAACTCTCTGCTTCCTATTGCTTAGGTACATCCTTATTCACTGGAGCACCTTACAAGTTACAATAGCTCTCACAAAAACAAAGCTAACGAAAACCATAACAAATGCATTTGTTATGGTTTTCGTTAGCTTTGTCTGCCGCCATGGCCCTCTCCTCCCTCGTCATGTCCCTTTGGAGGAATACTTTTTTTTAAATTTCCCACGTGTTGCAGGTGGCTTTTCTTTGTTAGAATCATCTCCTTTGTGGTCTCGTTTGCAAACACTATCTTTAACACACGGTCTCGGTCTTTTTTATACCAGCCTAGCCTGAAAACTTTCTCAATGCCATGCCCAGCCCCTTCCATGTCTAGTGCCTTCAGTATTTCATTCACTGCCACTTTGTCCTTATCATTCCACTCCTTCCTATTAGAGCCTTCCTGCTCTTTAATACCACAGCTACCACTGATCTTTTCCTTTCCAGCAGCTGGCTAGTGTGTGTGTGTGTACTCACCTAATTGTACTCACCTAATTGTGCTTGCGGGGGTTGAGCTCTTTGGTCCCGCCTCTCAACCGTCAATCAACAGGTGTACAGGTTCCTGAGCCTATTGGGCTCTATCATATCTACACTTGAAACTGTGTATGGAGTCAGCCTCCACCACATCACTTCCTAATGCATTCCATTTGTCAACCACTCTGACACTAAAAAAAGTTCTTTCTAATATCTCTGTAGCTCATTTGGGCACTCAGTTTCCACCTGTGTCCCCTAGTGCGTGTGCTCCTTGTGTTAAATAGCCTGTCTTTATCTACCCTGTCGATTCCCTTGAGAATCTTGAATGTGGTGATCATGTCTCCCCTAACTTTTCTGTCTTCCAATGAAGTGAGGTTTAATTCCCATAGTCTCTCTTCGTAGCTCATACCTCTCAGCTCGGGTACTAGTCTGGTGGCAAACCTTTGAACCTTTTCCAGTTTAGTTTTATCCTTGACTAGATATGGATTCCATGCTGGAGCCGCATACTCCAGGATTGGTCTGACATATGTGGTATATAATGTTCTGAAAGATTCCTTACACAAATTTCTAAAGGCCGTTCTTATGTTAGCCTACCTGGCATATGCCGCTGATGTTATCCTCTTGATATGAGCTTTGGGGACAGGTCTGGTGTGATATCAACCCCCAGGTCTTTCTCTCTCTGTGACTCTTGAAGTATTTCATCTCCTAAATGATACCTTGTATCTAGTCTCCTGCTTCCTACCCCTATCTTCATTACATTACATTTGGTTGGGTTAAACTCTAACAACCATTTGTTCGACCATTCCTGCAGCTTGTCCAGGTCTTCTTGAAGCCTCAAGCTGTCCTCCTCTGTCTTAATCCTTCTCATAATTTTGGCGTCGTCAGCAAACATTAAGAGGAATGAGTCTATACCCTCTGGAGATCATTTACGTATATCATAAACAGGATAGGTCCGAGTACAGAGCCCTGTGGGACGCCACTGGTGACTTCATGCCAATCTGAGGTCTCACCCCTCACTGTAACTCTCTGCTTCCTATTGCTTAGGTACTCACTTATCCACTGGAGCGCCCTACCAGTTACTCCTGCCTGTTTCTCCAGCTTATGCATCAGCCTTTTATGCGGTACTGTGTCAAAGGCTTTCCGACAGTCCAAAAAAATGTAGTCCGCCCATCCTTCACTTGCTTAATCTTTGAGGGAGGACATGTAAGCTTATGATCGATAGAATTCTATTAAGCCTGTAAGGCAAGATTTACCCTCCCTGAACCCATGTTGATGGGTTGTCACGAAGTCTCTTCTCTCCAGATGTGTTACTAGGTTTTTTCTCACGATCTTTTCCATCTCCTTGCATGGTTTACAAGTTAAGGACACTGGCCTGTAGTTCAGTGCCTCTTGTCTGTCACCCATTTTGTATATTGGGACTACATTAGCTGCCTTCCCTATTTCTGGTAGGTCTCCCGTCTCCAGTGACCTACTATACACTATGGAGAGTGGTAAGCAAAGTGTTCCTGCACATTCTTTCAATACCCATCATGAGATTCCGTCCGAGACAACAGCCTGTCTCACGGCCAGATCTAACAGATGCTTCTTGACCTCATCTCTTGTAATTTCGAACCCTTCAAAGGCCACCTGGTTTACTGCCGCCTCTCCTAGCGCAGTGATGTCACCTTGTTCTATTGTGAAGACCTGGAACCTCTTGTTGAGTTCTTCACACACACCTCTTTGTCATTCTCTGTGTGCCTGTCCTCACCGGTTCTAAGTTTCATCACCTGTTCTTTCACTGTTGTTTTCCTCCTGATGTGACTGTGGAGTAGCTTTGGTTCGGTCTTGGATTTGCTTGCTATATCATTTTCATAATTTCTCTCTGCTTCTCTTCTCACACTAATATACTCATTCCTGGTTCTCTGGTATATCTCTCTGCTCTCTGGTGACCTGTTATTTTGGAAGTTCCTCCACGCCCTTTAGTTCAGTTCCTTTACTTCCATACATGCCCTGTTAAACCATGGATTCTTCTTTTGCTTCTCGGATTTTTCTTTTTGGGTCGGGATGAACCTGTTTACTGCCTCCTGACACTTTAGGGTGACATAGTCCATCATGTCTTGCACAGACTTAGCTCTGAGGTCTGTGTCCCATGGTATATCCCTTAGGAAACTTCTCATCTCATTATAATTTCCCTTTCGATATGCCAGCCCATTGTTTCCCAGTTCTTTTCGGGGGGAGATAAATCCTAGCTCTACCAGGTACTCGAAGATCAATACACTGTGATCACTCATTCCCAAGGGTGCTTCCAACCTAACTTACCTTATATCCCGCACATGTATGATAAATATCAGATCAAGCATGACTGGTTCATCTTTCCCTCTCATTCTTGTTGGTCCCTTAATGTGTTGGCTTAGAAAGTTTCTTGTTGCCACATCCAGCAGCTTAGTTCTCCATGTATATGGTCCTCCATGTGGGTCTCTGTTCTCCCAATCTATCTTCCTATGGCTGAAGTCTCCCATGATTCAGATCCATTCCTGCTAGCGACAGAAGCTGCTCTCTCTATTATGTTAATGGTGGCCATGCTGTTTCTATCATATTCCTGTCTGGACCTTCTGACATTTGGTGGTGTGTGTGTGTGTGTGTGTGTGTGTGTGTGTGTGTGTGTGTGTGTGTGTGTGTGTGTGTGTGTGTGTGTGTTGTGTCTCACACACATAACAACATAAGAACTGCCTTTAGAAACTTGTGTAAGGAATCGTTCGGGACCCTGTATACCACTTATGTTAGACCAATCCTGGAATATGCAGCTCCAGCCTGGAGTCCATACCTAGTTAAACACAAACAAAACCTACCTACAAACACCTACACCTAAACACCTACAAAATTCTCAGGGGAATTGACAGGGTGGACAAAGACAAACTCTTCAGCACGGGTGGGACACGAACAAGGGGACACAGGTGGAAACTTAGTACCCAGATGAGCCACAGAGACGTTAGAAAGAATTTTTTCAGTGTCAGAGTAGTTAATAAATGGAATGCACTAGGAAGTGATGTGGTGGAGGCTGACTCCATACACAGTTTCAAATGTAGATATGATAGAGCCCAGTAGGCTCAGGAATCAGTACACCAGTTGATTGACAGTTGAGAGGCGGGACCAAAGAGCCAAAGCTCAACCCCTGCAAGCACAACTAGGTGAGTACAAGACAAAGTTAGAGCAGATTCAGCGGTATGCCACGAGGCTCGTCCCGGAACTGAGAGGAATGAACTACAAGGAAAGGCTAAAGGAGCAGAACCTTTCATCTCTGGAAAACAAAAGAGTAAGGGGAGACATGTTAACCACCTACAAAATTCTCAGGGGAACTGACAGGGTGGACAAAGACAAACTCTTCAGCACGGGTGGAACATGAACAAGGGGACACAGGTGGAAACTTAGTACCCAGATGAGCCACAGAGATGTTAGAAAAAAAAATTTCAGTGTCAGAGTAGTTAAATTAATAAATGGAATGCACTAGGAAGTGATGTGGTGGAGGCTGACTCCATACACTGTTTCAAATATAGGTATGATAGAGCCCAGTAGGCTCAGGAATCTGTACACCAGTTGATTGGCGGTTGAGAGGCGGGACCAAAGAGACAAAACACAACCCCCGCAAGCACAACTTGGTGAGTACAACTAGGTGAGTACACACACACACACAGCAGGAATGGATCTGGACTACTAATCATGAGACACTTCAGCCACAGGAAGATAGATTGGGGGAACAGAGATCCACATGGAGAGCTAAGCTGCTGGACGTGGCAACAACAAGTTTTCTAAGCCAACACATCAAGGGACCAACAGGAATGAGAGGGGAAGATGAACCAGTCATGCTTGATCTGATATTTACCCTAAATGAGTGGGATATAAGGGAAGTTAGGTTGGAAGCACCCTTGGGAATGAGTGATCACTGTGTATTGATCTTCGAGTACCTGGTAGAGCTAGGATTTATCTCCCCCCGAAAAGAACTAGGAAACAATGGGCTGGCATATCGAAACGGAAATTATGAGGAGATGAGAAGTTTCCTAAGGGATATACCATGGGACACAGACCTCAGAGCTAAGTCTGTAAACGACATGAGGGACTATGTCACCCAAAAGTGTCAGGAGGCAGTAAACCAGATTCATCCTGCCCCCCCCCCCCCAAAAAAAAAAAAAAAAACCGAGAAGCAAAAGAAGAATCCATGGTTTAACAGGGCATGTATGGAAGTAAAGGAACTGAACTAAAGGGCGTGGAGGAACTTCCGAAATAACAGGTCACCAGAGAGCAGAGAGATATACCAGAGAACCAGGAATGTTAGTGTGAGAAGAGAAGCAGAGAAAAATTATGAAAATGATATAGAAAGCAAAGCCAAGACCGAACCAAAGCTACTCCACAGTCACATCAGGAGGAAAACAACAGTGAAAGAACAGGTGATGAAACGGAAACTTAGAACGGGTGAGGACAGGCACACAGAGACAACAAAGAGGTGTGTGAAGAACTCAACAAGAGGCTCCAGGAGGTCTTCACAATAGAACAAAGTGAGGTCACTGCGCAAGGAGAGGCTGCAGTAAACCAGGCAGCCTTGGAAGGGTTCGAAATTACAAGAGATGAGGTCAAGAAGCATCTGTTAGATCTGGCCGTGAGACAGGCTGTTGGCTTGGACGGAATCTCACGATGGGTATTGAAAGAGTGTGCAGGAACACTTTGCTTACCACTCTCCATAGTGTATAGTAAGTCACTGGAGACGGGAGACCTACCAGAAATATGGAAGGCAGCTAATGTAGTCCCAATATACAAAATGGGTGACAGACAAGAGGCACTGAACTACAAGCCAGTGTCCTTAACTTGTATACCATGCAAGGAGATGGAGAAGATCATGAAAAAAACCTAGTAACACATCTGGAGAGAAGCGACTTCGTGACAACCCATCAACATGGGTTCAGGGAGGGTAAATCTTGCTTTACAGGCTTAATAGAATTCTACGATCAGGTGACAAAGATTAAGCAAGAAAGAGAAGAATGGGCGGACTGCATTTTTTTGGACTGATGGAAAGCCTTTGACATAGTACCCCATAAAAGGCTGATGCATAAGCTAGAGAAACAGGCAGGAGTAACTTGTAAGGTGCTCCAGTGAATAAGGGAGTACCTATGCAATAGGAAGCAGAGAGTTACAGCGAGGGGTGAGACCTCAGATTGGTATGAAGTCACCAGTGGAGTCCCACAGGGCTCTGTACTCGGTCCAATTCTTGTTCTGAAGTATGTAAATGATCTCCCGGAGGGTATAGATTCATTTCTGTCAATGTTTGCTGACGACGTCAAAATTATGAGAAGGATTAAGACAGAGAAGGACAGCTTGAGGCTTCAAGAAGACCTGGACAAGTTGCAGGAATGGTCGAACAAATGGTTGTTAGAGTTTAATCCAAGCAAATGTAATGTAATGAAGATAGGTGTAGGGAGCAGGAGGCCAGATGCAAGGTATCATTTTGTCTGAGAGTCAGAGAGAAAGACTTGGGAATTGATATCATGCCAGACTTGTCCCCTGAAGCCCA
>NC_091154.1:20163570-20184219 GCF_040958095.1 Procambarus clarkii
ACGTACACGTACACACACACACACACACACACACACACACACACACACACACACACACACACACACACACACACACACACACACACACACACAGTTCCTAAGCACTAGGAAGCAGAGAGTTACAGTGAGGGGTGAGACCTCAGATTAGCGTGAGGTCACCAGTGGAGTCCCACAGGGCTCTGTACTTGGACCTATCCTGTTTCTGATACACGTAAATGATCTCCCAGAGGGTATAGACTCATTCCTCTCAATGTTTGCTGACGACGCCAAAATTATGAGAAGGATTAAGACAGGAGGACAGCTTGAGGCTTCAAAAAGACCTAGACAAGCTGCAGGAATGGTCGAATAAATGGTTGTTAGAGTTTAACCCAAGCAAATGTAATGTAATGAAGATAAGGGTAGGGAGGAGGAGACCAGATACAAGGTATCATTTGGGAGATGAAATACTTCAAGAGTCAGAGAGAGAGAGAAAGACCTGGGGATTGATATCACGCCAGACCTGTCCCCTGAAGCTCATATCAAGAGGATAACAGCAGCAGCATATGCCAGGTTGGCTAACATAAGAACGGCCTTTAGAAACTTATGTAAGGAATCTTTCAGAACATTATATACCACATATGTCAGACCAATCCTGGAGTATGCGACTCCAGCATGGAATTCATATTTAGTCAAGCATAAGACTAAACTGAAAAAGGTTCAAAGGTTTGCCACCAGACTAGTACCTGAACTGAGGGGTATGAGCTACAAGGAGAGACTACAGGAATTAAACCTCACGTCACTGGGAGACAGAAGAGTTAGAGGGGACATGATCACCACATACAAGATTCTCAGAGGAATTCATTGGGTAGATAAATACAGACTATTTAACACAAGGGGCACACGCCTCTAGTGTTAAATTGGAGACACAGGTGGAAATTGAGTGCCCAAATGAGCCATAGAGACATTAGAAAGAATTTTTTTCAATGTCAGAGTAGTAGACAAATGGAATGCATTAGGAAGTGATGTGGTGGAGGCTGACTCCATACACAGCTTCAAGCGTAGATATGATAGAGCCCAGTAGGCTCAGGAACCTGTACATTTTTTTTTTTTTTTTTTTTTTTTTTTTTTTTGAGATATATACAAGAGTTGTTACATTCTTGTACAGCCACTAGTACGCGTAGCGTTTCGGGCAGGTCCCTGGAATACGATCCCCTGCCGCGAAGAATCGTTTTTTCATCCAAGTACACATTTTACTGTTGCGTTAAACAGAGGCTACAGTTAAGGAATTGCGCCCAGTAAATCCTCCCCGGCCAGGATACGAACCCATGACATAGCGCTCGCGGAACGCCAGGTGAGTGTCTTACCACTACACCACGGAGACATTAGTTGATTGACCGTTGAGGGGCGGGGCCAAAGAGCCAGAGCTCAACCCCCGCAAGTACAACTAGGTAAGTACACACACAAACTCACATTAGGTAATTAGTAATTAATTTAAATGATAAATACTATAAAACATCATTTATACATTTGCTAAAAATGTTTAATATTTGATTGACTGAAATTAATGTATATTATGCGTTCAAAAGACGTCTTTATATAAATAGTTACAGTGTCACCATTCTGCTACCAAATGAAAACGTCAGAAAACGTTTTGTATTTGCTGGGAAGCTGCTGTGTCGCGGCCACTCTTCTTGTTTTGACTCACCATACCAACTTCGTGGTTGTTTTGATGAACACATATGTAAATAGGTATATACAATGTGTGTATTTAGTGTAATAACAACAAAAGCAATGTTTGATTGATCGTAGAATATAATATATATGTCACATATATGAGCCCCATAATTTTGAGCATAGCAATGTTCCACACATTGAACTAAATAAATTTCACAAATTACACACTTTTGAATAATATTGCAGCAAAAAATCACAGAAGAAACGATTGAGAAATATCAGAATAATTGTGAAACATTATATCCACGGCAACTGCTGCCCCCATGAGGTAGTGGGGTCGAGTGGCCCCCGAGCGCTCCATCACTCAGTGCCCATAATTTGCTCAACTTTCACAGCTAAAGTATGTCACATACAATATTTTTTTTAGTTTCCTGTGATCAGACACTGCATTTTAACAGTATAAGAAGAGAAAGTAAATTTTTGATAATTTATTTTTGGCGCACCACAGGATTGTCATATTTTAATGCAGAGCAGTGCAGTGGTTAATGCCCTTCCCTCCCTTCCTCGCCTCATCACAATCGACTTGATAATGGTCCGGGACGGACTGAATCGTAGTTGTCTCTTCAAATTTCTAGTGTGCGATTTAGTCTTCACCCCTAATTCTTCGCCTTTCTAGGGAATGTAATTTAAGCTTTGTTAATCTTTCTTCATATGACAGGTTTCTGATTTTGGGGATTAACTCTGTCATCCTACGCTGAAGGCATTCTAGTGAATCGTCACAAAAACGATGACTCAGTGTGGCAGATAATGACTCTACAATTAACATTGTACTCAACACATGAGTTGAGCAACACAGGATTTCATGTTGAGAAAGGGGGACTTTCCACCATTTGTATTTGAATGTCCCACCAGGCAGGATGGTATTTCCGATATGCAGTAGTTGATCTAGGTTAATCATCTGACAAATGTGTCACAGTAGATGATATGCACCAAGAGGTGAGAGAGACTGAAACAAAGACACGTCTAGAATGCCTCCACATAGATTTGTGGGGGGATTAAGGGTCACCCAAAATGTGTACATCACTATGACTACTGCATTTAGTAAGCCAACAATTGCTTTCCATTCCTATTACTTAAGTCCTTGTGCCTAGGTAGTATTGAAGTCATTACCCCATGGTTGTTGGGTGACAACTGTGTGTCCCCTGGCTACGAGGCCAGGGGCTTCGTAGCCTGGTGGATAGCGCGCAGGACTCGTAATTCTGTGGCGTGGGTTCGATTCCCGCACGAGGCAGAAACAAACGGGCAAAGTTTCTTTCACCCTGAATGCCCCTGTTACCTAGCAGTAAATAGGTACCTGGGAGTTAGTCAGCTGTCACGGGCTGCTTCCTGGGGGTGGAGGCCTGGTCGAGGACCGGGCCGCGGGGACACTAAAGCCCCGAAATCATCTCAAGATAACCTCAAGATAACATTAACTAGAAATATTGTAATCAAAGGATTTCTGAAAAATTATAATTATTACTTTCTCATCTGTTTTAATTTCATTAATCATTGCTTCCTCAATTCTCCTAATAACAAGGAATAAAATTATAAGGAGAAAGCACAGAGACATGAGGATACAGAGCTGGTGTATAAAGAAGAGATGCAAGACGTGAGGGCATCGCTATGATATTAAATCCACGTGATCGGAGTTATGAATATTCTTAAAAATTCTGCAAGGATAAATAAACTATGTTTTCATTAAGTACATTTGTTTATTAATTGAAAGAATGCTCTTAGTTACAGTGACCTTTTATATAGACAACTGTCAAGTAAGTTCTCTATAATAATTAAAGGGCCATGAGTATGGACCAATTATTACACTTTATTCTGTCTAAAAATATCAAGTATAAATGACTTCATATTCACATACATCAAAATATAAAAACAAATCAAATGCAAATCAAGTGCAAATAGCAAGGCAAGGTCAGGTAATTATCAGGAGAAAGCACTACACCAATATGACTATTTAGCACTTGGAAGGAATATGATGCTAAGTGTTTGGGAAAGGATGGAGGCAGGGAATGATACCCAACCACTTGGGCAGTCGGGGATTGAATGCTGACCTGCAAGACGTGGAAACATTGCTGTACCGTCCAGTCCAAGTGGGTGGGGTAAAGTCACAATAACGTGTTTGAAAATTACACACCCAACCTACACATCTGAAATATAAGAAGTCATAACATTTCAGTCCATCCTGGACATTAATCTAGTTTTAATAATGGTCCTGGACAGACTGATATGACTTCACTTCCTTTATTTTAAGATGTGTGGATTAGGTGACGAATCATTGGCTACTTCGATATCTAGCAACACACAGGCCTACAGCATATGATTATATGCCTATATAACCAACATTTAAACATAACGGCTATATTTTTAAATTCATAGCACTTTTTATTAAACTAAATATCCTTTAAATAATCGTTTATAGATAATTACATGAATAATAATAGCAATTAGGCCTAGTCTAGGGTCCTACCATGAAAGAAATGTTACCAGGATAATACAAATTCCAGTCAGGCTTATATAAATGTTCCATGTATAACACATTCTGGTCCGGTTAATATGAATGTTCCACATATAATACACATTCTGGTCCGGTTAATATAAATATTCCATGTATAATACATATTCTGCTCAGGTTAATATAAATGTTCCCTGTATAATACACATTCTGGTCAGGTTAATTTGAATATTCCATGTATAATACACATTCTGGTATGTTAATATAAATGTTCCCTATATAATACACATTCTGCTCAGGTAATGACAAATGTTCTATGTTTAATACACATTCTGGTCAAATATAAATGTTCAAATATAAATGTATTATACAGGTTCCCTGTATAATACACATTCTTGGTGGAGGAGCCACAAGTGCCCCCCCCCCCAAGAAAATCCCAAATCCTAGGAAGAGTCCAATGATCCTTTGACCACAAGGAAAAGAAAGTATTTATTCAATGGAACAACTTTCTGATGCACCACTATTTGGAGAGCTGTATCCAGGAATGAAAACCTTAGCTTAAGAAGGACATACAGTGTATCTGCTTTGGACAAAGTTCCACAGAGCAAAAAATCATTCCAGAACTTGTTCTAAGGTGGAGGAAAATGTCTTGACTCTAAAATCTTACATTTGTCACTGAATGGGTCATGTTACTTCTGTACTTTGTCAACTATTAACCCTTAAACTGTGCAACATGTCATATGACGTGTTGAGTATATAAATGTTCAGGCCCCGAAACGCTGCGAGTACTAGTGGCTTTACAAGATTGTAATTACCATATTATGTATCCTCACAATCCCAATGTACCTTCTTGTATATGCATAAATAAATAAATAAATAAATAGAGTAACTGACGCAAAAGTGTGCATCACATCATATGACGTTTTAGAGTTATCTTCTTGAGGTTATCTTGAGATGATTTCGGGGCTTAGTGTCCCCGCAGCCTAGTCCTCGACCAGGCCTTCACCCCCAGGAAGTAGCCCGTGACAGCTGACTAACTCCCAGGTACCTATTTACTGCTAGGTAACAGGAGCATCAGGGTGAAAGAAACTCTTCCCATTGTTTCTCGCCGGTGCCCGGGATCGAACCCGGGACCACAGGATCACGCGTCCAGTGTTCTGTTCGCTCAGCTACCGGCTCTCCATCGTACTACGCAAGAGTAATGAGTGAGTAGAGTACTCACTACGCAAGATTTAAACGGCCCTCGGATACACCGAGTTTACATCACCTGCCTTAGGGTTCTTGTAAACAGACTCCATTTTTTTTTTTTAAATTGTAGGCAACATTCCTGGGTGTGAGGGACCTCAGTACTGAGTGAGCCACCAAGGCTGGTGAACGCAGCATGAACTCACAGCACTGCTGTTCAGCTTGTGACCACAGCACCGCCTAATAATGTAAAAAAAAAAAATATACGTAACTGGTATTATTTAGTGATGATAGTATTACAGAAGATCCCCGATTGTGATAAAAATTACAAGGATTCTGATAACAGCAGGATTGTTGTGATAATTTGCACTGTGCTGTGGGAGGAGTAATGTTCAGGGTGTGAGGAGTAATGTTGAAGGTGAGAGGGCTGTAGCACCGTCTGCCAAAGCTGTGTGGCCACCTGTTGCTGTCTGCACTTACTATACCAGCTTAGTGGTTCGCTATGGTGAACACAAATGTAGATACTTATATATAATGTCTGTATAGTGAATAAAAGCAAAAACAGTTTGGTGGGAGGAGAATGTTGTCGAGTGAGATGTTTTTGAGGGAGGGAGTGACAGCGGGTTGCTGGTTGGTGTGGTGGAAACTCCTCGTTGCTTTTTGACTCACCGTATCAACTTAGTGGTTTGTTATGGTGAACAAAACATGCAGATACTTAAATATATAACCTGTGTGTATATAGTGTAATAACTGCAAAAAGTATTTGTTTATTCTTTATGAACATAATAACTGAATCAATAATATGCACACCATAATTTTGAGTACGGCGATGATTCACACATTTTATTATATAAATATATCACACTACACACTACTGAATAATATTACTGTAGAAAAAAAATAAAAAAACATCAGGCATTGAAATAATTTGGTAATATCTTTTATAAGATTAAATAATTTTTTTTTTTTGTTGCGCCTGTGAGGTGTTGAAAGCCAAATAGCCCAGAGCAGCTCAGGGCTTAAGAATAACTACATTTCAATTATGTAAAGTCACTGGAGGTAATGCTAGTTTTTCTACATGAAGCTTCATGTGTCTTACTAAACTTAATTTACATACAGTCTTTTACCAGTAGACACACTCAACAGTGATATGGTTTCTCTCCGGTATGAATCCTCATGTGTGAATTTAGATTCGATTTTCGTGAAAAATCTTTTAGACACTCTGAACAATGATATGGTTTCTCTCCTGTATGAATCCTCATGTGTTTTTTTAGAAGTGATTTATCTTTAAAGTCTTTTGGACACTCTGAACAGTGATATGGTTTCTCTCCTGTATGAATCCTCATGTGTGATATTAGATCTGATTTATCTTTATAGTCTTTCAAACACTCTAAACAATGATAAGGTTTTTCTCCTGTATGAATCCTTATGTGTTTTTTTAAATATGATTTTTGTGAAAAATCTTTTAGACACTCTGAACAGTGATATGGTTTCTTTCCTGTATGAATGCTCATATGTTTTTTTAGATATGATTTTTGTGAAAAATCTTTTAGACACTCTGAACAGTGATATGGTTTCTCTCCTGTATGAATCCTCATGTGAGAAATTAGAAGTGATTTTCTTGAAAAGTCTTTTGGACACTCTGAACAGTGATATGGTTTCTCTCTTGTATGAACCTTCATGTGTGATATTAGATTTGACTTATCATTAAAGTCTTTTAGACACTCTGAACAGTGATATGGTTTCTCTCCTGTATGAATCCTCATGTGAGAAATTAGAAGTGATTTTCTTGAAAAGTCTTTTGGACACTCTGAACAGTGATATGGTTTCTCTCTTGTATGAACCTTCATGTGTGATATTAGATTTGACTTATCATTAAAGTCTTTTAGACACTCTGAACAGTGATATGGTTTCTCTCCTGTATGAATCCTCATGTGAGATATTAGAAGTGATTTTCGTGAAAAGTCTTTTAGACACTCTGAACAGTGATATGGTTTCTCTCCAGTATGATTCCTCATGTGAGAAATTAGAAGTGATTTTCTTGAAAAGTCTTTTGGACACTCTGAACAGTGATATGGTTTCTCTCTTGTATGAACCTTCATGTGTGATATTAGATTTGACTTATCATTAAAGTCTTTTAGACACTCTGAACAGTGATATGGTTTCTCTCCTGTATGAATCCTCATGTGAGATATTAGAAGTGATTTTCGTGAAAAGTCTTTTAGACACTCTGAACAGTGATATGGTTTCTCTCCTGTATGATTCCTCATGTGAGATATTAGAAGTGATTTTCGTGAAAAGTCTTTTGGACACTCTGAACAGTGATATGGTTTCTCTCCTGTATGAATCCTCATGTGTGGTATTAGATATGATTTATCTTTAAAGTCTTTCAGACACTCTGAACAGTGATATGGTTTCTCTCCTGTATGAATCTGCATGTGTCTTTTTAACTGCGATTTTTGTGAAAAATCTTTTAGACACTCTGAACAGTGATATGGTTTCTCTCCTGTATGAATCTGCATGTGTCTTTTTAACTGCGATTTTTGTGAAAAATCTTTTAGACACTCTGAACAGTGATATGGTTTCTCTCCTGTATGATTCCTCATGTGAGATATTAGAAGTGATTTTCGTGAAAAGTCTTTTGGACACTCTGAACAGTGATATGGTTTCTCTTCTGTATGAATCCTCGTGTGTTTTTTTAGATGTGATTTATCTTTAAAGTCTTTTATGCACTCTGAACAGTGATATGGTTTCTCTCCTGAATCAGCACTCATATTTAAATATTTCTGAACGTAGTTTTAGACTGTGAATATTTAATACAGATTTTTCTTTGTTCATTTTTTGTAGGCTACTATACGAGATGTTTTAATATAATATTTTTGAACAGTCAACACTTATTAGATTTTTCTTTTGAAGAAATATTTGTACAGTTTACTTGAATGTATAGATCTTTAAAGTTAGTTGATCCAAAAACCTAAGTATTATCTTATGAAATTCACTACATTTGATTACTGAAGTCTTGTAGATAATGATTATTATTATTATTATGAATTTAATATTTGTATGCTTTATAAATATTACAGAAAATTATATGTAACACATTCATGATATATTTTTAAGTAGAATGCAGTTTTTGTACATTATTAAAGCAATGTTAAAATATACCAAACACTTGGATTGTGGGATGTGTAAATAACACAAGTTACAACATTGTAGCCAGCAGAGACCGGTCAGGTTATAGTGGTACCTCTGTTGTCAACATTTAGCCCAGAATATCAAATAAGTAGCAGGAAAAAATCCAATTTGGTAGAAATATTAAGCAACTGCATTGTCAAGTCATACAAGAAAGGAAAATTTGATTTGTAAATTGCTGGTATTGTTGATTCACAAATAGTAAAATATTGTGCTTATTATATTATAAAATATGCTAGACTTAAAATATACTATACACTATGTCCTGTGAATTATCAAGTGTAAAAACATACACACAGTTCATATATACTCCTCCAAAAGTGGTTGACAGCAGGATAATTAGTTCATGTAAAACTTTGTAAATATGTAAAACAAGCACTGTGGCAAGTTTTTTTTTCAAGATTTTACAATGTCATTGTATCACTTCTATAGAAAAAATAGATATATATTTTTGTTGCACTGATATGTCTTATTATAAATATAACCTCAGAACTGAGTGTCTTACTATATATATAGAACCAGAGAACTGAGAGAGGCCTTATTACAAATATAACTACAGCACAAGGGTCAAGCACAATGGAACCTAATGTGATTAGTCAGCTGTGTAAATGTGTATGTGATTTTGTTCAAGAATGTAACGGTCCAATGTTCCTTGTACAATTTTTTAATACTCTGTACCTTCAAGTAACTAATAAATAAGATCTATGCATTATGAACACTGATATATTATCTTACCTGTCCAAGATAAGAATCCATATTTACTATAAAGTATATAGATATCTTTTTAGAATGCTCTCTCAACACTTACACTTGTTCATATATGAGAAAAAATGTGTCATGTTCTGTAAATCATTTATATTAAACTTTCCCAATAAGACATAAAAAATAATAATTTTAATAACCTTCAAATATTATCTTGCCATCACACACACAATATATTATTATAAATGCAAAGATTTAAACATCAATGATAAACCAAAGTTGTCTTTAAATGCACATTTGCTTTGTTACCATGGTGCCATAGTGCCTGAAGTGTTGATAAATACATATTACTCACCCATACATATATAAATATATGTATGTAGGGTACTCTGGATGAGTGTGCGTTTACTGCAATGGGTGATAAGGAAACACATGACAATATCTGAAAGAGTTTAGTAAACATCAATCCACAGGATGTTGAAGAAGTGGATGTAACAATCAGGATGTTGAAATTGCCTCAAGACAAAGTCTTACCCCAATTCATGTAGTACGTTTTCTCAAACACTGTAATGAGTGTCATGACACTGCTGATGACAGCCACCATGTATGCTGTCTGTCTGACAGTGTTGTGCATCATGACACTGTTCACTCTATCATGTATATGCTGTCTATCTGACAGTGTTGTGCTTCATGACACTGCTCACACTATGATGTATGCAGCCTTGTTGACACATGAGCTCTAAGCCTATTGGGGGGTGGCACTGCAGGAGTCAGTCTTCTGGTGACAGTAGGAACTGCAAAAGAAACAATTGAGAAATCTTCAGGACTTTAAATAACAAATACCGAATAAAGAATCTTTGATATTTAATAAAGTTTTCTCATAAGGGACAAATTATTTTCAGGTATTCCAATACAGTAGATTTTTTAATGCAATAAATCTAAGACATGTAGAGATAATATAAGGCAGCACTAGACTATATAACTGTACATATTAATGGAATATATTATGAATTAGAGGTCAGTGTAAGCTGGTCAATCTGTACTATCTCTCTCCAGATAACACGAAGTTCAAAATTATTTTTCATTTTTTATTTGTTTGCTAAATATATTAAACAAACTTGCATATGTATATATACAATACAATATATGCAAATGGACATTTTGATAATATAATTATAATCAAACAGAGTACTGTAATATTAGTCTCTTCATTGTACAAAAAGTAAATAAAAATAAATAAAATGCTACCTTAGCACTGATAGCTGGTACACCACCCCAGCATGATAGCTGGTACACCACCCCAGCACTGATAGCTGGTACACTACCCCAGCACTGATAGCTGGTACACCACCCCAGCACTGATAGCTGGTACACCACCCCAGCACTGATAGCTGGTACACTACCCCAGCACTGATAGCTGGTACACCACCCCAACACTGATAGCTGGTACACCACCCCAACACTGATAGCTGGTACACCACCCCAGCATGATAGCTGGTACACCACCCCAGCACTGATAGCTGGTACACCACCCCAGCATGATAGCTGGTACACCACCCCAGCACTGATAGCTGGTACACTACCCCAGCACTGATAGCTGGTACACCACCCCAGCACTGATAGCTGGTACACCACCCCAGCACTGATAGCTGGTACACCACCCCAGCACTGATAGCTGGTACACTACCTCAGCACTGATAGCTGGTACACCACCCCAGCACTGATAGCTGGTACACCACCCCAGCACTGATAGCTGGTACACCACCCCAGCACTGATAGCTGGTACACTACCCCAGCACTGATAGCTGGTACACCACCCCAGCATGATAGCTGGTACACCACCCCAGCATGATAGCTGGTACACTACCCCAGCACTGATAGCTGGTACACCACCCCAGCACTGATAGCTGGTACACCACCCCAGCACTGATAGCTGGTACACTACCCCAGCACTGATAGCTGGTACACCACCCCAACACTGATAGCTGGTACACCACCCCAACACTGATAGCTGGTACACCACCCCAGCACTGATAGCTGGTACACCCCCTCAACACTGATAGCTGGTACACCACCCCAGCATGATAGCTGGTACACTACCCCAGCATGATAGCTGGTACACCACCCCAGCACTGATAGCTGGTACACTACCCCAGCACTGATAGCTGGTACACTACCCCAGCACTGATAGCTGGTACACCACCCCAGCACTGATAGCTGGTACACCACCTCAGCACTGATAGCTGGTACACTACCCCAGCACTGATAGCTGGTACACTACCCCAGCACTGATAGCTGGTACACCACCCCAGCACTGATAGCTGGTACACCACCCCAGCACTGATAGCTGGTACACTACCCCAGCACTGATAGCTGGTACACTACCCCAGCACTGATAGCTGGTACACCACCCCAGCACTGATAGCTGGTACACCACCTCAGCACTGATAGCTGGTACACTACCCCAGCACTGATAGCTGGTACACTACCCCAGCACTGATAGCTGGTACACCACCCCAGCACTGATAGCTGGTACACTACCCCAGCATGATAGCTGGTACACCACCCCAACACTGATAGCTGGTACACTACCCCAGCACTGATAGCTGGTACACCACCCCAGCACTGATAGCTGGTACACCACCTCAGCACTGATAGCTGGTACACTACCCCAGCACTGATAGCTGGTACACCACCCCAGCACTGATAGCTGGTACACCACCCCAGCACTGATAGCTGGTACACTACCTCAGCACTGATAGCTGGTACACATACATCTGCACACTTCCCAGGACCAAACTGCTCTCACTGACCAATAAGCAAGCAGTGATCAGCTAGTGACAACTGACGATCAACAAGAGACGGAACACCACAACACCACACAGCCAAGTCACTGACCAATAAGCAAGCAGTGATCAGCTAGTGACAACTGACGATCAACAAGAGACGGAACACCACAACACCACACAGCCAAGTCACTGACCAATAAGCAAGCAGTGATCAGCTAGTGACAACTGACGATCAACAAGAGACGGAACACCACAACACCACACATGCCAAGTCACTGACCATATGCTATGCAGATGACACACACAACTCATTACAGGTGCTGAAATAGACAATATGACTCACAAAGCACAAAATGAAACCAATGGAATCATACAATGGGAATACAACTGGTGTATCCAGAGAATGGCATCATACAATGGGAATACAACTGGTGTATCCAGAGAATGGCATCATACAATGGGAATACAACTGGTGTATCCAGAGAATGGCATCATACAATGGGAATACAACTGGTGTATCCAGACAATGGCATCATACAATGGGAATACAACTGGTACATGCAGACAAACCTGAAAAAGTTAACAATCAAATACTTCTTCTATAACACACTACAGTTGATGGGGTACCTTAGGTCCCCCCCCCCCACACACACCCTCCCAGAGTTGACCCTGTGTCCAGGCCTTTCCCACATGCCTTCCTAGGTCTCTCCCCCCCCCCAACACACCCTCCCAGAGGTAAGGTAAGATAATTATCAAAAGAAGGCATCAAAAAGGGAAGGCTATGTAGCACCATCAAAGTGCGAAATAATCAGAGGGCACTAAATACCATCAAGAATGCCAATACAAGAACAAAAATGCATAAGGCGAACGATATCAAAAGTATCTGATTCACCAAGAATTCTATCGAGGGACAAGTGACCGTGAGGGACAGTCGGAAAGCAAGACACACGCTCGTGCTGGAAGTTAGGACATTCAACAAGGATATGCACAACTGTAAGAGGGACAACGCAATTTGGACAATAAGGAGCAGGGCGGCGCTCCATTAAGTGACTGTGGGTTAAGCGAGTATGGCCAACCCGCAACCGTGCCAAAGCAGTTTCCCACCGCCGGTTTCGGTGATAGGAGGAAGGCCACAGGAACACACTATGTTTGAGAGTACGCAGCTTGTTACTAACCACAGGGGACCAACAACCCTCCCAATGGTCAAGGATGGAGGAATGAATAACAGGATAAAAGTCGAAATAAGGAATACCTTTACGGGAGATAGGACAAGAATGGATAGCTTCCTTAGCGGCAGCATCTGCACGCTCATTGAAAGAAACACCAATATGGCTGGGAACCCAGCAAAACTCTACTGATTTAAATTTACTAGAAATAAGAAACAGCCAATGTTGAATCTCGATGACCACTGGATGGACAGGATTAAAGGACCCTAGAGCCATGAGGGCACTACGAGAGTCAACTACAACCACAAAGGAAGAATGGTAATGAGAAAGCAAGAGACGGAGAGCATAGAGAATACCATAAAGTTCTGCTGTGAAGTCGCTAGCCTCCGAAGGGAGGAGACACATATAAGTACAGTCAGGAAAAACAACAGAGTAGTCCACACCGTCGGCAGACTTAGACCCATCGGTGAAGATGGAAATAGAGTGAGAGTGCGAAGAAAAGTGCTCAAGGAAGAGGCTTTTCAGAATCGTAGGAGGGGTAAAGGCTTTAGTAATACAAGTCAAGGACGTACAAAACTTGGGAAGGGGGACTCTCCACGGAGGCAAGGAAGGAACAAAATGAGGAGAAACATTAGAAATATGAACAGAAAGAGAATCCTGCAAGCGAGAAAACCAGACAGAAAGAGGGAGACGATGAAGAGGAACAGGAGCTACAGGAGGAGGAAGAGTCAAAGCACGACAGAGGCGAGAGGAAGGATGCTGTAAGGACTGCGCAAGATAGCGAAGACAGTAGCGATCACGGCGGTCCTGAAGAGAGAGAAAGTCAGTGTCAACATACAAACTGAGGGCGGGAGTCGAACTAAAGGCACCAGAGCCGAGACGCAACCCAGTATGGTGCAAAGAATCAAGACGGTGAAGAGTAGAAGGAGAAGCAGAATAGTATGCAGGGCAACCATAATCAAGTTTAGACAGGACGAGAGAGGAGTACAAATAGAGGAGCATGCGCCTATCCGCTCCCCAAGAAGTATGGGACAAAACCTTAAGGAGGTTAAGGGCCTTAGAGCATTCAACTCGGAGGTAAGAGATATGGGCTGACCAAGACAAATGAGTGTCAAAGACTAACCCCAAAAGCTTAGCGGAATCCCTATACACAAGGGGATGATCATAAAGTGACAAAGAGGGACGAAGAACGACCCGCTTCCGAGTAAAAGTCATAGCACAAGTCTTAGATGCAGAGAAATTGAAGCCATGATCGGTGGCCCAAGACGACACGGCATCAATTGCAAGTTGAAGCCACTGTTGAAGGAGAGGCGAATCATCACCCCGACAGGAAAGAGTAAGATCATCAACATAGAGAGCGGAGAAGACGCCAGAAGGAAGAGAGGAAAGAAGACCGTTGAGGGCAACTAGAAAAAGAGTAGTGCTCAGAACACTACCCTGGGGTACACCCTCATACTGCCGAAAAGGGGCAGAGAGAGTGGTACCAAGCCGCACATGAAAGAAATGATGAGAGACGAAGCTCTGGAGGAAGAGAGGGAGATTACCACGAAGGCCAAAAGAATGAAGTTGAGATAGGAAATGATAACGCCAAGTAGTGTCGTAAGACACTACTTGGTCAAAAAGGACAGCAACAATGGAGGTCTTCGCAACAAAATCAGTACGAATATAGACCTCCAAGTTCACCAGGACATCCGTTGTGCTGCGGCACTTGCAAAAACCAAATTGAGAAGGGGAGAGGTGGTGATAGTGTTCTAAGAACCACATCAAACGAACGTTAACCATACGTTCAAAGAGCTTGCAGACACAACTCGTGAGGGCAATTGGGCGGAAGTCCTTGGGGGATGACCCGAGAGACCCTGGTTTCCGAACAGGGAGGACAACAGCATCGAGCCAGTCTTCAGGGACCGACGACGACTCCCAGACCCGATTGTACAGACTCAGTAAATACTGAGATGTGCACGGAGGGAGATGGCGAAGTATTTCATAATGAATGCCATCGGAGCCCGCTGCCGTAGAACCGCAAAGAGCTAGGGCAGACTGAAGCTCAGAGAGAGAGAGAGAAGGGATCATTATAGGGAAGGCGAAGATAAGTACAGAAATTTAAAGGATGAGATTCAAGAGTAGGCTTACGAAGAAGGAAGGATTGGGAAGATGAGAACCAGAACTAACAGAGGAAAAATGGGAACCCAGTTCGGTCGCGACCTGCAACAGGTCCGCCACAAGAGCACCATGGAGGCGAAGAACCGGTGAGACATCAGGAACGAACTTACCTGCAATCTTGCGGATATGCTTCCAGACCAGTGGGAGAGGAGTTTCGGACGTAACGGTGGAGATATAAGATGCCCAGCAAGCACGTTTAGCCACACGGATGGTCCTACGGGCCACCGCACTCGCCTTCCGAAACAAAAGAAAAGATTCAACCATCTGCCGGCGGCGATGTCTCTTCCAGGCTGCACGCTTACAGCGGACAGCCCGAGCACAGTCCACATTCCATCAGGGAACGCACTTCCGCGATCCCCGAGAGGAAGAGCGAGGAATAGAGTGGAGGGCAGCTTCAAAGACAATGTCATGAAAAAGAAGGAGGGCGCGAGGGAGAGGCAGAACGGAGAGGTCTGAAATAGTAGCACGAAGAGTAAAGAGACGCCAGTCAGCCTCGGCAAACCGCCACCTAGGGAAGGAGAGAGGAGGGCGAAAAAAGAAAAAAGTGACAAGGATAGGAAAATGGTCACTGCCATGGAGGTCATTAAGGACCCGCCACCCGAAATTAAAGAAAGGGATGGCAAGTACAGAGAAAGATCAAGACAAGAAAGAGAGCGAGTCCGAGAGTCCAAATGAGTGGGCTCACCAGAATTAAGAAGGGACAGGGAAGAAGAGAGGATGAAAGGTTCAAGGAGGCGACCCCAGGTGTTTGTCAGCACATCACCCCAAAGGGCATGACGACAATTGAAATCACCCAGCAGGAGCACAGGCTCCAGCAAGGAGTCTAGGAGGTGTTTAAGATCGGGAAGAGAAAGTGGGACAGTGGGGGGGAGATAAATGGGACAAACCGTGTACCATCTACGCACAATGATACGGGCGGCAGAACATCGTAGAGAATCAAGAGAGCAGAAGAATTATGGACCCCAGCTGTTGCTGGGGGGACGGAGAGAAAGGAATAGCCATGGAAGCGACCATGATGAGCACTAAGCATCGGCTCCTGGAGACAGACACAAAGGGGCGAAAACTGTGAAATGAGAAGTTGGAGGTCAAGGAAATTGGCGTAAAATCCACGGATGTTCCATTAAAGAAAAGACATCTGCAAAGAGAGAGAGAGAGGAGAGCAACAGAGAGCAAAGAACAAAGAAAGGTGAAGAAGGAACACAGCACGCTAAAAAAGCACAGAGTCAGGATCAGGATCAAGGTCAGCGAAGTCAGGGTTAGGGGGCATGGGTAAACTGAGTAAAGAAGGAGGGAAAGAAGTGGGAGGACAGACCAGAGGTGGACGAGCAGGGTCTGGAGGAGAAGGAAGGGGAGGAGGAGGGGCAGAAAGAGGGGAGCGCACCTCAGCAAGGGCAGTAACCGAGATGGAACCGGGGGTTAAAGAAACCCCCACAGTAGGAACAGGGGGCACCACCACCGAAGCTGGAGGGGAAGGAACGATAGAATCAGAGAGAGGGGGTGAAGAGGAAAGCGAAGCCTTCTTATCGACCAAGGAGGAGAAAGGAGAGAAGCCAGGTTTACGCTTCTGACTCAAAGAGACAGGCGTCCCAGCAGCAATGTACTGGGCAACAGACTCCAGCGTCTCAATAGGAGAAGAAGAGCGAGAGCGAACAACACGACCCTCAGGAGAGTGATGGACTGCACAGTCAGGCGGCGGGGAGAGCCAAGAGATGGAGGAGAATGATGGGAAGGAGAACCAGAGGGAGAGGAGAAAGAAGACAAAGGAGACGGGACAGACTGGTTAGAAAGAAGGGGAGCCCTAGACAGAGAACCAGGAGGGGGACCCTCCGGGACGGATGGAGGGAAACAGGGGAGGTGGTGGTGGGTGTGTCCGGGTCTAAGGCTTGGAAACGGTTGTGAGACTGAGGAAGGCGGGAAGTACGAGGAGAGGAAGAGCGCACCACGCGAGCATAGGAGACACCAGCGAAAGACGGGAGACGATGAACTTGGCGCCGAGCCTCAGGAAAAGACAAACGGTCCCGGTGCTTCAAGTTGAGGACAGCCGCCTCAAGTTTGTAACGAATACACGTACGGGAGAAGGTAGGGTGGGCCTCACCGCAATTGAGGCAGTGAGCCTGGAGAGAAGTGCACTCCAACTTAGAGTGACCCTCGCTTCCACACAGGGGACAGAGAGAGACAGGACTAGAGCATTTGAGGGCACCATGCCCAAACCTCCAGCACTTATTACAGAGCCTAGGAGAGGGAATGTACTCCTGGACAGAGCACCTGGCACCAGCAAGAATGACAGAGGGCAGAAGGGTCCAACCATCAAAGGTTACCTTCACAACCCGAAGGGGAAGACGGCGACGACCACAAGGGGGACCAGTAAATGTATCCACCTGGATGACAGAATGACCCTGGGCCTCAAGGATATGCTTGATATCCTCGTGGCAGTCCTTGAGATCCCTAACACCAGTCGCAACATGGTGCGGGAGAACAGTGCCAACACTGGCATTCAACCGAACGTTCTTCGAGACCCGAACAGGGGTCTTGCCAAGGCAGGATAAGGTGGCCAAGCGAGTGGCCGCATCCTGAGAAGGAGCAGCAACGACACGGGTACCAAGATGAGTGGGTTGAAGGTAACAGAAGCATCCACGGAATCGACAAGATGCCTATGAAGGGAAAAATCGTCAGGAGGAGTTGAATCCAAAGGATGGAGGTCAAAGTACTTAGTCCACATAGCAGGACCAAACAAAGCATGGAACGAATTAGTATGGGATGGGAGCATACGAGAGCGGCCGTGGCGAGGACGGCGATGAGAACCTTTAAAGAGAGACGGGTCAAAAGGTGCAGTAGTCACAAGAAGAGATGGAGCCGTGCAAGGGGACGAGACGGTCACCACAGCTGGCTTGGGGCTCGACCCAACCACAGAGGAGGGAGGGGAGCAGGGAGGAAGAGTCCGGTCTGGGCCTAAACCGGGTCCTGTAGCGGGGGCTACAGATCCTGGTCTTCCAGGACGGTCTGACTCAGGGGCCTGGTCGCCAACCCCATGAGCCTGGGTAAGAGAAATCAAGTTGTCATCCATGCAGCAAACCAATATCTAAGGGATGGGACCTGGAACCAAGGGATACCACCTACCAGGGCAGCCAGGGAGGCCGAGTGCGGGCCAGTGCAGGAAGGGTGTGTCGTCCCCAGCAGTGCTCCCCCTTTTCAACAGGGGGAGTCCTACTACTTCGTTCATTCTCCAACACTGATGCTAAGACCCCAGTCCCCCTATCGCCCCAGCCTGGACACCCAACCATCCACTCAGGGCAGCCCCTCACAGGCGACCCCTCCAGCGGGTGGTCCGATGGCTCACAAGGCCCCTACATGGTGCCCTTCAGCACATACACCACCCAAAGAGTGGGCAGGAGAGGGGGCACAGGCAACCCACACCGGTCCCAGGGAGGTGTACGTGAGCCCCTCACCACGGCAAGGAGGCACCACGGAGAGGCACCCTCCCAGAGTTGACCCTGTGTCCAGGCCTTTCCCACATGCCTTCCTAGGTCCCCCCCCCCCACACACCCTCCCAGAGTTGACCCTGTGTCGAGGCCTTTCCCACATGCCTTCCTAGGTCCCCCCCCCCCACACACCCTCCCAGAGTTGACCTTGTGTCCAGGCCTTTCCCACATGCCTTCCTAGGGCCCCCCCCCCCCACACACCCTCCCAGAGTTGACCCTGTGTCCAGGCCTTTCCCACATGCCTTCCTAGGGCCCCCCCCCCACACACCCTCCCAGAGTTGACCCTGTGTCCAGGCCTTTCCCACATGCCTTCCTAGGGCTCCCCCCCCCCACACACACCCTCCCAGAGTTGACCCTGTGTCCAGGCCTTTCCCACATGCCTTCCTAGGTCCCCCCCCCCACACACACACCCTCCCAGAGTTGACCCTGTGTCCAGACCTTTCCCACATGCCTTCCTAGGTCCCCCCCCACACACCCTCCCAGAGTTGACCTTGTGTCCAGGCCTTTCCCACATGCCTTCCTAGGTCCCCCCCCCCCCACACACTCTCCCAGAGTTGACCCTGTGTCCAGGCCTTTCCCACATGCCTTCCTAGGTTCCCCCCCCCCACACACCCTCCCAGAGTTGCCCCTGTGTCCAGGCCTTTCCCACATGCCTTCCTAGGTCTCCCCCCCCCCACACACCCTCCCAGAGTTGACCCTGTGTCCAGGCCTTTCCCACATGCCTTCCTAGGTCCCCCCCCCCACACACACACCCTCCCAGAGTTGACCCTGTGTCCAGACCTTTCCCACATGCCTTCCTAGGTCCCCCCCCACACACCCTCCCAGAGTTGACCTTGTGTCCAGGCCTTTCCCACATGCCTTCCTAGGTCCCCCCCCCCCCACACACTCTCCCAGAGTTGACCCTGTGTCCAGGCCTTTCCCACATGCCTTCCTAGGTTCCCCCCCCCCACACACCCTCCCAGAGTTGCCCCTGTGTCCAGGCCTTTCCCACATGCCTTCCTAGGTCTCCCCCCCCCACACACCCTCCCAGAGTTGACCCTGTGTCCAGGCCTTTCCCACATGCCTTCCTAGGTCTCCCCCCCCCACACACCCTCCCAGAGTTGACCCTGTGTCCAGGCCTTTCCCACATGCCTTCCTAGGTTCCCCCCCCCCCCACACACCCTCCCAGAGTTGCCCCTGTGTCCAGGCCTTTCCCACATGCCTTCCTAGGGCCCCCCCCCACACACACCCTCCCAGAGTTGACCCTGTGTCCAGGCCTTTCCCACATGCCTTCCTAGGTTCCCCCCCCCCCCACACACCCTCCCAGAGTTGCCCCTGTGTCCAGGCCTTTCCCACATGCCTTCCTAGGTTCCCCCCCCCACACACCCTCCCAGAGTTGCCCCTGTGTCCAGGCCTTTCCCACATGCCTTCCTAGGTCTCCCCCCCCCCCCACACACCCTCCCAGAGTTGACCCTGTGTCCAGGCCTTTCCCACATGCCTTCCTAGGTCCCCCCCCCACACACCCTCCCAGAGTTGACCCTGTGTCCAGGCCTTTCCCACATGCCTTCCTAGGTCCCCCCCCCACACACACACTTCCTGAGAAAACCATACCTTGTGGCTCCCTTTAACAGGTTCTGGGGATCAAAGACTTTGTGACCCAGTCTCCGACCAGGCCCTTGCAGTTGGTTGTCTGGTCAACCAAGCTGTTAGATGCGGCTGCTTGCAGCCTGAGGTATAAGTCACAGCCTGGTGGATCAGGTATTCTTTGGAGGTGTTTGTCAAGTTCTCTCTTGAACACTGTGAGAGGTCGCCCAGTTATGACCCTTGTGTTTAGCAGGAGA